>NC_056737.1:1192762431-1192899044 GCF_019279795.1 Protopterus annectens
CAGTATACCTTGAATGGCAGGTATTTGGGGCAAAGCACACAAGAGTATACCATGAATGGGGGGTATTGGGGGGCGAAGCACACAACGGTATAACTTGAATGGCAGGTATTTGGGAGGTGAAGCACACAACAGTATATCTTAAATGGCAGGTATTTCGGGGCAAAGCACACAACAGTATACCTTGACTGGCAGGTATTTGAGGCGAAGCACACAACTGTATACCTTGAATGTCAGATATTTGGGGTATGAAGCACACAACAGTATACCTTGAATGGCAGGTATTTGGGGTGAAGCACACAACAGTATACCTTGAATGGCAGGTATTTGGGGTGAAGCACACAACAGTATACCTTGAATGGCAGGTATTTGGGGCAAAGCACACAACAGTATACCTTGAATGGCAGGTATTTGGGGGTGAAGCACACAACAGTATACCTTGAATGGCAGGTATTTGGGGGCAAAGCACACAACAGTATACCTTGAATGGCAGGTATTTGGGGGTGAAGCACACAACAGTATACCTTGAATGGCAGGTATTTGGGGGTGAAGCACACAACAGTATACCTTGAATGGCAGGTATTTGGGGGGCAAAGCACACAACAGTATACCTTGAATGGCAGGTATTTGGGGGTGAAGCACACAACAGTATACATTGAATGGCAGGTATTTGGGGGTGAAACACACAACAGTACACCTTGAATGGCAGGTATTTGGGGGCGAAGCACACAACAGTATACCTTGAATGGCAGGTATTTGGGGGCAAAGCACACAACAGTATACCTTGAATGGCAGGTATTTGGGGGGCAAAGCACACAACAGCATACCTTGAATGGCAGGTATTTGGGGGGGTGAAGCACACAACAGTATACCTTGAATGGCAGGTATTTGGGGTGAAGCACACAACAGTATACCTTGAATGGCAGGTATTTGGGGGTGAAGCACACAACAGTATACCTTGAATGGCAGGTATTTGGGAGGTGAAGCACACAACAGTATACCTTGAATGGCAGGTATTTGGGGGCAAAGCGCACAACAGTATACCTTCAATGGCAGGTATTTGGGGGAGAAGCACACAACAGTATACCTTGAATAGCAGGTATTTGTGGGGGCAAAGCACACAACAGTATACCTTGAATGGCAGGTATTTGGGGGCGAAGCACACAACAGTATACCTTGAATGGCAGGTATTTGGGGGGTGAAGCACACAACAGTATACCTTGAATGGCAGGTATTTGGGATTTGAAGCACACAACAGTATACCTTGAATGGCAGGTATTTGGGAGGTGAAGCACACAACAGTATACCTTGAATGGCAGGTATTTGGGGGCAAAGCGCACAACAGTATACCTTGAATGGCAGGTATTTGGGGGAGAAGCACACAACAGTATACCTTGAATGGCAGGTATTTGGGGGTGAAGCACACAACAGTATACCTTGAATGGCAGGTATTTGGGGGGCAAAGCACACAACAGTATACCTTGAATGGCAGGTATTTGGGGTGAAGCACACAACAGTATACCTTGAATGGCAGGTATTTGGGGGGTGAAGCACACAACAGTATACCTTGAATGGCAGGTATTTGGGGGGCGAAGCACACAACAGTATACCTTGAATGGCAGGTATTTGGGGGTGAAGCACACAACAGTATACCTTGAATGGCAGGTATTTGGGGGTGAAGCACACAACAGTATACCTTGAATGGCAGGTATTTGGGGGAGAAGCACACAACAGTATACCTTGAATAGCAGGTATTTTGGGGGGCAAAGCACACAACAGTATACCTTGAATGGCAGGTATTTGGGGGGCAAAGCACACAACAGTATACCTTGAATGGCAGGTATTTGGGGGGCGAAGCACACAACAGTATACCTTGAATGGCAGGTATTTGGGGGTGAAGCACACAACAGTATACCTTGAATGGCAGGTATTTGGGGGCAAAGCACACAACAGTATACCTTGAATGGCAGGTATTTGGGGGCAAAGCACACAACAGTATACCTTGAATGGCAGGTATTTGGGGGTGAAGCACACAACAGTATACCTTGAATGGCAGGTATTTGGGGTGAAGCACACAACAGTATACCTTGAATGGCAGGTATTTGGGGGCAAAGCACACAACAGTATACCTTGAATGGCAGGTATTTGGGAGGGGGGCGAAGCACACAACAGTATACCTTGAATGGCAGGTATTTGGGGGTGAAGCACACAACAGTATACCTTGAATGGCAGGTATTTGGGGGGCAAAGCACACAACAGTATACCTTGAATGGCAGGTATTTTGGGGGTGAAGCACACAACAGTATACCTTGAATGGCAGGTATTTGGGGGTGAAGCACACAACAGTATACCTTGAATGGCAGGTATTTGGGGGGCAAAGCACACAACAGTATACCTTGAATGGCAGGTATTTGGGGCAAAGCACACAACAGTATACCTTGAATGGCAGGTATTTGGGGGTGAAGCACACAACAGTATACCTTGAATGGCAGGTATTTGGGGGGCAAAGCACACAACAGTATACCTTGAATGGCAGGTATTTGGGGGGTGAAGCACACAACAGTATACCTTGAATGGCAGGTATTTGGGGTGAAGCACACAACAGTATACCTTGAATGGCAGGTATTTGGGGGGTGAAGCACACAACAGTATACCTTGAATGGCAGGTATTTGGGGGGCAAAGCACACAACAGTATACCTTGAATGGCAGGTATTTGGGGGTGAAGCACACAACAGTATACCTTGAATGGCAGGTATTTGGGGGCAAAGCACACAACAGTATACCTTGAATGGCAGGTATTTGCAGGTATTTGGGGCGAAGCACACAACAGTATACCTTGAATGGCAGGTATTTGGGGGGCAAAGCACACAACAGTATACCTTGAATGGCAGGTATTTGGGGGCGAAGCACACAACAGTATACCTTGAATGGCAGGTATTTGGGGGTGAAGCACACAACAGTATACCTTGAATGGCAGGTATTTGGGGCGAAGCACACAACAGTATAACTTGAATTGCAGGTATTTTGGGGGCAAAGAACACAACAGTATACCTTGAATGGCAGGTATTTGGGGGTGAAGCACACAACAGTATACCTTGAATGGCAGGTATTTGGGGCAAAGCACACAACAGTATACCTTGAATGGCAGGTATTTGGGGGTGAAGCACACAACAGTATACCTTGAATGGCAGGTATTTGGGGGCAAAGCACACAACAGTATACCTTGAATGGCAGGTATTTGGGGGTGAAGCACACAACAGTATACCTTGAATGGCAGGTATTTGGGGGTGAAGCACACAACAGTATACCTTGAATGGCAGGTATTTGGGGTGAAGCACACAACAGTATACCTTGAATGGCAGGTATTTGGGGGGCAAAGCACACAACAGTATACCTTGAATGGCAGGTATTTGGGGGTGAAGCACACAACAGTATACCTTGAATGGCAGGTATTTGGGGGCGAAGCACACAACAGTATACCTTGAATGGCAGGTATTTTGGGGCAAAGCACACAACAGTATTCCTTGAATGGCAGGTATTTGAGGCAGAAGCACACAACAGTATACCTTGAATGGCAGGTATTTTGGAGGGGTGAAGCACACAACAGTATACCTTGAATGGCAGGTATTTGGGGGGTGAAGCACACAACAGTATACCTTGAATGGCAGGCATTTGGGATTTGAAGCACACAACAGTATACCTTGAATGGCAGGTATTTGGGGGTGAAGCACACAACAGTATACCTTGAATGGCAGGTATTTGGGGGGCAAAGCACACAACAGTATACCTTGAATGGCAGGTATTTGGGGGTGAAGCACACAACAGTATACCTTGAATGGCAGGTATTTGGGGGTGAAGCACACAACAGTATACCTTGAATGGCAGGTATTTGGGGCGAAGCACACAACAGTATACCTTGAATGGCAGGTATTTGGGGGCGAAGCACACAACAGTATACCTTGAATGGCAGGTATTTGGGGTGAAGCACACAACAGTATACCTTGAATGGCAGGTATTTGGGGGGTGAAGCACACAACAGTATACCTTGAATGGCAGGTATTTGGGGGGAAGCACACAACAGTATACCTTGAATGGCAGGTATTTGGGGGGTGAAGCACACAACAGTATACCTTGAATGGCAGGCATTTGGGATTTGAAGCACACAACAGTATACCTTGAATGGCAGGTATTTGGGGGACAAAGCACACAACAGTATACCTTGAATGGCAGGTATTTGGGGGTGAAGCACACAACAGTATACCTTGAATGGCAGGTATTTGGGGGTGAAGCACACAACAGTATACCTTGAATGGCAGGTATTTGGGGGGCAAAGCACACAACAGTATACCTTGAATGGCAGGTATTTGGGGGTGAAGCACACAACAGTATACCTTGAATGGCAGGTATTTGGGGGCAAAGCACACAACAGTATACCTTGAATGGCAGGTATTTGGGGGTGAAGCACACAACAGTATACCTTGAATGGCAGGTATTTGGGGGGTGAAGCACACAACAGTATACCTTGAATGGCAGGTATTTGGGGGTGAAGCACACAACAGTATACCTTGAATGGCAGGTATTTGGGGGCAAAGCACACAACAGTATATCTTGAATGGCAGGTATTTAGGGGTGAAGCACACAACAGTATACCTTGAATGGCAGGTATTTGGGGGTGAAGCACACAACAGTATACCTTGAATGGCAGGTATTTGGGGGGGCAAAGCACACAACAGTATACCTTGAATGGCAGGTATTTGGGGTGAAGCACACAACAGTATACCTTGAATGGCAGGTATTTGGGGCGAAGCACACAACAGTATACCTTGAATGGCAGGTATTTGGGGGGTGAAGCACACAACAGTATACCTTGAATGGCAGGTATTTGGGGTGAAGCACACAACAGTATACCTTGAATGGCAGGTATTTGGGGTGAAGCACACAACAGTATACCTTGAATGGCAGGTATTTGGGGGGTGAAGCACACAACAGTATACCTTGAATGGCAGGTATTTGGGGGGCAAAGCACACAACAGTATACCTTGAATGGCAGGTATTTGGGGGCAAAGCACACAACAGTATACCTTGAATGGCAGGTATTTGGGGCAAAGCACACAACAGTATACCTTGAATGGCAGGTATTTGGGGGCAAAGCACACAACAGTATACCTTGAATGGCAGGTATTTGGGGGGTGAAGCACACAACAGTATACCTTGAATGGCAGGTATTTGGGGGGCAAAGCACACAACAGTATACCTTGAATGGCAGGTATTTGGGGGTGAAGCACACAACAGTATACCTTGAATGGCAGGTATTTGGGGGTGAAGCACACAACAGTATACCTTGAATGGCAGGTATTTGGGGGCGAAGCACACAACAGTATACCTTGAATGGCAGGTATTTGGGGGTGAAGCACACAACAGTATACCTTGAATGGCAGGTATTTGGGATTTGAAGCACACAACAGTATACCTTGAATGGCAGGTATTTGGGGGTGAAGCACACAACAGTATACCTTGAATGGCAGGTATTTGGGGGTGAAGCACACAACAGTATACCTTGAATGGCAGGTATTTGGGGGTGAAGCACACAACAGTATACCTTGAATGGCAGGTATTTGGGGGTGAAGCACACAACAGTATACCTTGAATGGCAGGTATTTGGGGGCAAAGCACACAACAGTATACCTTGAATGGCAGGTATTTGGGGGCAAAGCACACAACAGTATACCTTGAATGGCAGGTATTTGGGGGTGAAGCACACAACAGTATACCTTGAATGGCAGGTATTTGGGTGAAGCACACAACAGTATACCTTGAATGGCAGGTATTTGGGGGTGAAGCACACAACAGTATACCTTGAATGGCAGGTATTTGGGGGGCGAAGCACACAACAGTATACCTTGAATGGCAGGTATTTGGGGCGAAGCACACAACAGTATAACTTGAATTGCAGGTATTTTGGGGGCAAAGCACACAACAGTATACCTTGAATGGCAGGTATTTGGGGGTGAAGCACACAACAGTATACCTTGAATGGCAGGTATTTTTGGGGCAAAGGACACAACAGTATACCTTGAATGGCAGGCATTTGGGATTTGAAGCACACAACAGTATACCTTGAATGGCAGGTATTTGGGGGTGAAGCACACAACAGTATACCTTGAATGGCAGGTATTTGGGGGCAAAGCACACAACAGTATACCTTGAATGGCAGGTATTTGGGGCAAAGCACACAACAGTATACCTTGAATGGCAGGTATTTGGGGGGCAAAGCACACAACAGTATACCTTGAATGGCAGGTATTTGGGGGTGAAGCACACAACAGTATACCTTGAATGGCAGGTATTTGGGGGTGAAGCACACAACAGTATACCTTGAATGGCAGGTATTTGGGGGGTGAAGCACACAACAGTATACCTTGAATGGCAGGTATTTGGGGGCAAAGCACACAACAGTATACCTTGAATGGCAGGTATTTGGGGGAGAAGCACACAACAGTATACCTTGAATGGCAGGTATTTTGGGGGGGTGAAGCACACAACAGTATACCTTGAATGGCAGGTATTTGGGGGTGAAGCACACAACAGTATACCTTGAATGGCAGGTATTTGGGGGCGAAGCACACAACAGTATACCTTGAATGGCAGGTATTTGGGGCGAAGCACACAACAGTATACCTTGAATGGCAGGTATTTGGAGGGGGCGAAGCACACAACAGTATACCTTGAATGGCAGGTATTTGGGGCAAAGCACACAACAGTATACCTTGAATGGCAGGTATTTGGGGGTGAAGCACACAACAGTATACCTTGAATGGCAGGTATTTGGGGGGTGAAGCACACAACAGTATACCTTGAATGGCAGGTATTTGGGGGGCAAAGCACACAACAGTATACCTTGAATGGCAGGTATTTGGGGGTGAAGCACACAACAGTATACCTTGAATGGCAGGTATTTGGGGGGCGAAGCACACAACAGTATACCTTGAATGGCAGGTATTTGGGGTGAAGCACACAACAGTATACCTTGAATGGCAGGTATTTGGGGGTGAAGCACACAACAGTATACCTTGAATGGCAGGTATTTGGGGGCAAAGCACACAACAGTATACCTTGAATGGCAGGTATTTGGGGGGCAAAGCACACAACAGTATACCTTGAATGGCAGGTATTTGGGGGTGAAGCACACAACAGTATACCTTGAATGGCAGGTATTTGGGGGGTGAAGCACACAACAGTATACCTTGAATGGCAGGTATTTGGGGGGCGAAGCACACAACAGTATACCTTGAATGGCAGGTATTTGGGGGCAAAGCACACAACAGTATACCTTGAATGGCAGGTATTTGGGGGGCGAAGCACACAACAGTATACCTTGAATGGCAGGTATTTGGGGGGTGAAGCACACAACAGTATACCTTGAATGGCAGGTATTTGGGGGTGAAGCACACAACAGTATACCTTGAATGGCAGGTATTTGGGGGTGAAGCACACAACAGTATACCTTGAATGGCAGGTATTTGGGGGCGAAGCACACAACAGTATACCTTGAATGGCAGGTATTTGGGGTGAAGCACACAACAGTATACCTTGAATGGCAGGTATTTGGGGGTGAAGCACACAACAGTATACCTTGAATGGCAGGTATTTGGGGGTGAAGCACACAACAGTATACCTTGAATGGCAGGTATTTGGGGGCGAAGCACACAACAGTATACCTTGAATGGCAGGTATTTGGGGGTGAAGCACACAACAGTATACCTTGAATGGCAGGTATTTGGGGGGTGAAGCACACAACAGTATACCTTGAATGGCAGGTATTTGGGGGTGAAGCACACAACAGTATACCTTGAATGGCAGGTATTTGGGGGTGAAGCACACAACAGTATACCTTGAATGGCAGGTATTTGGGGGGCAAAGCACACAACAGTATACCTTGAATGGCAGGTATTTGGGGCAAAGCACACAACAGTATACCTTGAATGGCAGGTATTTGGGGGTGAAGCACACAACAGTATACCTTGAATGGCAGGTATTTGGGGGTGAAGCACACAACAGTATACCTTGAATGGCAGGTATTTGGGGTGAAGCACACAACAGTATACCTTGAATGGCAGGTATTTTGGGGGCAAAGCACACAACAGTATACCTTGAATGGCAGGTATTTGGGGGCGAAGCACACAACAGTATACCTTGAATGGCAGGTATTTGGGGGTGAAGCACACAACAGTATACCTTGAATGGCAGGTATTTGGGGGGTGAAGCACACAACAGTATACCTTGAATGGCAGGTATTTTGGGGTGAAGCACACAACAGTATACCTTGAATGGCAGGTATTTGGGGGTGAAGCACACAACAGTATACCTTGAATGGCAGGTATTTGGGGGCAAAGCACACAACAGTATACCTTGAATGGCAGGTATTTGGGGGTGAAGCACACAACAGTATACCTTGAATGGCAGGTATTTGGGGGGCAAAGCACACAACAGTATACCTTGAATGGCAGGTATTTGGGGGTGAAGCACACAACAGTATACCTTGAATGGCAGGTATTTTGGGGGCAAAGCACACAACAGTATACCTTGAATGGCAGGTATTTGGGGGGTGAAGCACACAACAGTATACCTTGAATGGCAGGTATTTGGGGGGCAAAGCACACAACAGTATACCTTGAATGGCAGGTATTTGGGGCAAAGCACACAACAGTATACCTTGAATGGCAGGTATTTGGGGGCAAAGCACACAACAGTATACCTTGAATGGCAGGTATTTTGGGGGCAAAGCACACAACAGTATACCTTGAATGGCAGGTATTTGGGGGGTGAAGCACACAACAGTATACCTTGAATGGCAGGTATTTGGGGGTGAAGCACACAACAGTATACCTTGAATGGCAGGTATTTGGGGGGTGAAGCACACAACAGTATACCTTGAATGGCAGGTATTTGGGGCAAAGCACACAACAGTATACCTTGAATGGCAGGTATTTGGGGGCAAAGCGCACAACAGTATACCTTGAATGGCAGGTATTTGGGGGAGAAGCACACAACAGTATACCTTGAATAGCAGGTATTTTGGGGGGGTGAAGCACACAACAGTATACCTTGAATGGCAGGTATTTGGGGGGTGAAGCACACAACAGTATACCTTGAATGGCAGGTATTTGGGGGTGAAGCACACAACAGTATACCTTGAATGGCAGGTATTTGGGGGTGAAGCACACAACAGTATACCTTGAATGGCAGGTATTTGGGGGCAAAGCACACAACAGTATACCTTGAATGGCAGGTATTTGGGGGCGAAGCACACAACAGTATACCTTGAATGGCAGGTATTTTGGGGGCAAAGCACACAACAGTATATCTTGAATGGCAGGTATTTGGGGGGCAAAACACACAACAGTATACCTTGAATGTCAGGTATTTGGGGGGGTGAAGCACACAACAGTATACCTTGAATGGCAGGTATTTGGGGGTGAAGCACACAACAGTATACCTTGAATGGCAGGTATTTGGGGGTGAAGCACACAACAGTATACCTTGAATGGCAGGTATTTGGGGGCAAAGCACACAACAGTATACCTTGAATGGCAGGTATTTGGGGGGTGAAGCACACAACAGTATACCTTGAATGGCAGGTATTTGGGGGCAAAGCACACAACAGTATACCTTGAATGGCAGGTATTTGGGGGGTGAAGCACACAACAGTATACCTTGAATGGCAGGTATTTGGGGGCAAAGCACACAACAGTATACCTTGAATGGCAGGTATTTGGGGGCAAAGCACACAACAGTATACCTTGAATGGCAGGTATTTGGGGGGTGAAGCACACAACAGTATACCTTGAATGGCAGGTATTTGGGGGCGAAGCACACAACAGTATACCTTGAATGGCAGGTATTTTGGGGCAAAGCACACAACAGTATACCTTGAATGGCAGGTATTTGGGGGGCAAAGCACACAACAGTATACCTTGAATGGCAGGTATTTGGGGGTGAAGCACACAACAGTATACCTTGAATGGCAGGTATTTGGGGGTGAAGCACACAACAGTATACCTTGAATGGCAGGTATTTGGGGGTGAAGCACACAACAGTATACCTTGAATGGCAGGTATTTGGGGGGCAAAGCACACAACAGTATACCTTGAATGGCAGGTATTTGGGGGCGAAGCACACAACAGTATACCTTGAATGGCAGGTATTTGGGGGGCGAAGCACACAACAGTATACCTTGAATGGCAGGTATTTTGGGGCAAAGCACACAACAGTATACCTTGAATGGCAGGTATTTGGGGGGGTGAAGCACACAACAGTATACCTTGAATGGCAGGTATTTGGGGTGAAGCACACAACAGTATACCTTGAATGGCAGGTATTTGGGGCAAAGCACACAACAGTATACCTTGAATGGCAGGTATTTGGGGGCGAAGCACACAACAGTATACCTTGAATGGCAGGTATTTGGGGTGAAGCACACAACAGTATACCTTGAATGGCAGGTATTTGGGGGCAAAGCACACAACAGTATACCTTGAATGGCAGGTATTTGGGGGTGAAGCACACAACAGTATACCTTGAATGGCACGTATTTGGGGGGCAAAGCACACAACAGTATACCTTGAATGGCAGGTATTTGGGGGGTGAAGCACACAACAGTATACCTTGAATGGCAGGTATTTGGGGGTGAAGCACACAACAGTATACCTTGAATGGCAGGTATTTGGGGGCGAAGCACACAACAGTATACCTTGAATGGCAGGTATTTGGAGAACGAAGCACACGACAGTATACCTTGAATGATAGGTATTTGGGGGCAAAGCACACAACCGTATACCTTGAATGGCAGGTATTTGGGGGGCACGAAGCACACAACTGTATACCTTGAATGGCAGGTATTTGGGGGGGTGGCGAAGCACATAACAGTATATCTTGAATGGCAGATATTTGGTGGGCGAAGCACACAACAGAATACCTTGAATGGCAGGTATTTGGGGGGCAAAGCACACAACAGTATACCTTGAATGGCAGGTATTTGGGGGTGAAGCACACAACAGTATACCTTGAATGGCAGGTATTTGAGGGGTGAAGCACACAACAGTATACCTTGAATGGCAGGTATTTGGGGGGCAAAGCACACAACAGTATACCTTGAATGGCAGGTATTTGGGGGTGAAGCACACAATGGTATACCTTGAATGGCAGGTATTTGGGAGGTGAAGCACACAACAGTATACCTTGAATGGCAGGTATTTGGGGGTGAAGCACACAACAGTATACCTTGAATGGCAGGTATTTGGGGGTGAAGCACACAACAGTATACCTTGAATGGCAGGTATTTGGGGGCGAAGCACACAACAGTATACCTTGAATGGCAGGTATTTGGGGGCAAAGCACACAACAGTATACCTTGAATGGCAGGTATTTGGGGTGAAGCACACAACAGTATACCTTGAATGGCAGGTATTTGGGGGCAAAGCACACAACAGTATACCTTGAATGGCAGGTATTTGGGGGCAAAGCACACAACAGTATACCTTGAATGGCAGGTATTTGGGGGTGAAGCACACAACAGTATACCTTGAATGGCAGGTATTTGGGGGTGAAGCACACAACAGTATACCTTGAATGGCAGGTATTTGGGGGTGAAGCACACAACAGTATACCTTGAATGGCAGGTATTTGGGGTGAAGCACACAACAGTATACCTTGAATGGCAGGTATTTGGGGGTGAAGCACACAACAGTATACCTTGAATGGCAGGTATTTTGGGGCAAAGCACACAACAGTATACCTTGAATGGCAGGTATTTGGGGGCAAAGCACACAACAGTATACCTTGAATGGCAGGTATTTGGGGGGTGAAGCACACAACAGTATACCTTGAATGGCAGGTATTTGGGGGGTGAAGCACACAACAGTATACCTTGAATGGCAGGTATTTGGGGGTGAAGCACACAACAGTATACCTTGAATGGCAGGTATTTGAGGCGAAGCACACAACAGTATACCTTGAATGGCAGGTATTTGGGGGCAAAGCACACAACAGTATACCTTGAATGGCAGGTATTTGGGGGCAAAGCACACAACAGTATACCTTGAATGGCAGGTATTTGGGGGGTGAAGCACACAACAGTATACCTTGAATGGCAGGTATTTGGGGGCAAAGCACACAACAGTATACCTTGAATGGCAGGTATTTGGGGGCGAAGCACACAACAGTATACCTTGAATGGCAGGTATTTGGGGGCGAAGCACACAACAGTATACCTTGAATGGCAGGTATTTGGGGGTGAAGCACACAACAGTATACCTTGAATGGCAGGTATTTTGGGGGCAAAGCACACAACAGTATACCTTGAATGGCAGGTATTTGGGGGGTGAAGCACACAACAGTATACCTTGAATGGCAGGTATTTGGGGGGTGAAGCACACAACAGTATACCATGAATGGGAGGTATTTTGGGGCGAAGCACACAACAGTATACCTTGAATGTCAGTTATTTTGGGGGCAAAGCACACAACAGTATACCTTGAATGGCAGGTAATTGGGGGCGAAGCACACAACGGTATACCTTGAATGGCAGGTATTTGGAGGGCCAAAGCACACAACAGTATACCTTGAATGGCAGGTATTTGGGGGTGAAGCACACAACAGTATACCTTGAATGGCAGGTATTTGGGGGCAAAGCACACAACAGTACACCTTGAATGGCAGGTATTTGGGGGCAAAGCACACAACAGTATACCTTGAATGGCAGGTATTTGGGGCGAAGCACACAACAGTATACCTTGAATGGCAGGTATTTGGGGGTGAAGCACACAACAGTATACCTTGAATGGCAGGTATTTGGGGGTGAAGCACACAACAGTACACCTTGAATGGCAGGTATTTGGGGGCGAAGCACACAACAGTATACCTTGAATGGCAGGTATTTGGGGGTGAAGCACACAACAGTATACCTTGAATGGCAGGTATTTTGGGGCAAAGCACACAACAGTATACCTTGAATGGCAGGTATTTGGGGGTGAAGCACACAACAGTATACCTTGAATGGCAGGTATTTGGGGGCAAAGCACACAACAGTATACCTTGAATGGCAGGTATTTGGGGGGGCGAAGCACACAACAGTATAGCTTGAATGGCAAGTATTTGGGGGACAGAGTACTTAGGATACACTCATAAAAATTAGCTTTGAGACTACAAAAACGTCACTGTGTCACAGCTGACTAACAAATCCAAACTGTAAATAATTCAGCCTACCTCCATCACCAAGGATGATATGAAGGTTACTTTGGGTGTAGGTAAGGCTCACTCTGCTGACACTTATGGATAGTCTGACAGTATCTGTCAGTGGAGAACATGCAGCAAAATAACTCTCTCCATCACCAGCTGACTTCCCAAGATAACTTGAGCTGAATATATGGAGCTGGGAACAAAATGCATTGATGCAGATGAGAGAATAAAACTGCTTGACATACAAAGAGAGAGATAGAGAGAAGAGAAAAAGGGAACAAGAACAGAGAGAAGAAGACACTACAAAAAGATTGAGCCCTGGATGCCAAGCCCAATACACAACTGCTTCTTTAATCTAATGAGGGTATTAACTTTGTCAGTTCTGGATGCACATTAGAAAAGTTCTGTAATCAGCACCACATGACCATGGACAATCAGATTTGTATTTACATTTCTAATGGGTAAGCCAATGCATGTTTTGTCAGATGTCCGACTCTAATCATATGGATTATTGTAAAGTTAAAAAAATGCTTATTTAAATGTTTAAACTTACTCCAAAACTTAACAGGAAAACTGTTTAGACAATATAGTGAAAAGACAGGGGGCAATGTTTATTATTTCATTTCAGAAGTAAGTGCTTTGCAATAGGTGGTTGTTTTGATGTTAGGTTAGTTCTTTTAAAATGTTTGGAGGCATTATGATAAGGCAACAATCACTCAGTATTTTGTCTGTGGACATAAACCTCTAGATTAGGGACTGGGAGTCACATCTGAGGAGATGGACAGAAAGTGTGACCTCTGTGTATCCAACAGTTCACAGCTGCACAAGAAGAGGGTGCGATACATGGCTATAGTGGAACAAACGGCAGAAGTATAAACCTTAACAGAAGATTCAATAGGTAAATGGAGGAGATACTGGTTCCTGAAAATGTTATGATGTTGGGGTAAAATGTTTCCATTGAAACCAAATAGGTTGTGCACTGTCCAAATGCTTAGAAAGAAAAGATGGAGAACAAAACCCATGTGAAGGAGCTAACAGAGGTAGAACTCAAGTAGTGTTAGGTTGTCTGGAAAGTGGTGCTGCTCAACAGTATAACAAAGGCCTGTACCATATCCAGCCAGAAGGAAAATAAACCATTGTTGACAGACATACTGCATCAGACATAATGTATTAAGCCTGCAGCTTTTGTGATGATCAACACTTCCCTAGGATATCCATACCACTAACGACCATGGGCCTAGGATATCCATACGACTAAGGACCATGGGCCTAGGATATCCATACCACTAAGTACCATGGGCCTAGGATATACATGCCACTAAGGACCATGGGCCTAGGATATCCATACCACTAAGGACCATGGGCCTAGGATATCCATACCACTAAGGACCATGGGCCTAGAATATCAATACCACTAAGGACTATGGGCCTAGGATATCCATACGACTAAGGACCATGGGCCTAGGATATCCATACCACTAAGGACCATGGGCCTAGGATATCCATACCACTAAGGACCATGGGCCTAGGATATCCATACCACTAAGGACTATGGGCCTAGGATATCCATACCACTAAGGACCATGGGCCTAGGATATCCATGCCACTAAGGACCATGGGCCTAGGATATCCATGCCACTAAGGACCATGGGCCTAGGATATCCATGCCACTAATGACCATGGGCCTAGGATATCCATACCACTAAGGACCATGGGCCTGGGATATCCATACCACTAAGGACCATGGGCCTAGGATATCCATACCACTAAGGACCATGGGCCTAGGATATCCATACCACTAAGGACCATGGCCTAGGATATCTATACCACTAAGGACCATGGGCCTAGGATATCCATACCGCTAAGGACCATGGGCCTAGGATATCCATACCAATAAGGACCATGGGCCTAGGATATCCATACCACTAAGGACCATGGGCCTAGGATTTCCATACTGTTAAGGACCATGGGCCTAGGATATCCATACCACTAAGAACCATGGGCCTAGGATATACATACCACTAAGGACCATGGGCCTAGTATATCCATACCACTAAGGACTATGGGATAGATTCCTTTTCAGGTGCCATTGGCCAGAGTTAATCTGTAGATGGAAAGTGGTTGCAGCAGGACAAGCAGCTGCATCTGATGCTAGCCCAACAAATACCCTAACAGGTAATGGCTTTATGGTACAGTGACTTACAGTTGTCCTTACATGATACAGGCATGGAAACAATCTACTGGGAAAGGTTAGGAGGGTGGGCACCCTGACAATACCCCCAACTTAAACATACACTAGTGATGTAGCTACTATTTGAAAAGAGGTAAATAAGACTAAACCTCACCCACAGCTGTGGAAAGGTACTGAACCTCCCTTGGAAGGGTTAGCTTCAAGGGAAGAGAGGATTGATACTATCAAGCCTAAATCTAAGACACACAAACAAAATGCTAGCCTTCATTCGAAGGGGTACCTTGGAAGATTACAAAGAGAATTTGACACTGTTCACACATCCCACATTATAAATGTTGACAAAGGTACCCAATAAGGATCTAAATCCTGAAGGGCAGAGGGAGTCTATGCAGTTTGACAAGGAGTTGTTGCAGGGAATGGATTCCTGGAGAAGAGATAAACACTGAAGTAATACAGCAATTGGTATTTGCCAGGGTGTATCATCAAGCATATTTGTCCATATTTCATGACATTCCCTTTTCAGGTCATTTGGGCATAAAACATACAAAATGTGGTGTATGCAAACTATTTCTATTGGTTTGACAATACAAAAGAAAAAAAAGTTGCTGAAGTACATTTCAAATGGTTGATAAGAGAGGAAACAAAGTTAAGGCTATCATGATGCCTTTAACTTTTACTGAAAAACCATTTCAGATAATATGCATGGATATTAAGGGGACTACAAGTACCTCAACCACCATATAAAAGAGGAACTTCCTGGAGGTTGTAGACTATGCTACTAAGCATCCTCCAGTAGCGACTTTGTTTTGTATTGAGACACAAAAGATAGCAAGTGTGCCATTACAAATGTTTAGTTGGGTGGGTTTCCCTAGGTAATACTGATGGACAGAGAAACCAACTTCATATCATGCATAATGAGTTCTTTGTGGGGTAAAACATTTACAAACTGACCCTGTCATCAATAAACAAATGTTTTGGTGCAGAGCTTTAAATCTGCTCTAAAGACGATGCTGACAGAATGCACAGATACATTTAAGAAGGGAGTGGGACATGTATGTACCCCATCTCCTATTTGCATCTAGATCAGTGCCCCAAGATTCCACAGGTTTGCCACCATTTGAGATACTTTAGAGCCCCAGGATGACTTGGATTCATAGACCTACTTCATGATAGGTAGGTGGAGGGTGACTGTGATTCCGACAAGATGTCTGTTGTATAGTATATTCTGAATTTCAAGACTATGTTTAGGGAGCTCATAGGGTTGGAACAGGAGCACCAAGCACAAGAACAACAAAATGTTTAGTACATCAGCAGTGACTGCCAGAGAAAACAGTCAGGCAAAAGGTGAAGATTGTTATCTATGCTTGACAGAATAAAGTATAGGTAAACAAACACTGACAGAAGGCAGAAACACAAACTCTACCATGTTAATATTACACAGTCCTACCAGGGTGGAGAGTTGCTAGGACTTCACATATGCAGTGGGTTACAAAACACATGAGATGGAGATTTAGCTACAGCTTTACTCAGAGGGGCTCAGACTGGCACCTTAGTGAATGAGGTAGTACTGTCTCAGTAGATGTCCCCTGTGCATATCCAGGAAATGTGAGCAGTATAAAAACTGTGAGGCATAGTTACTGCCAAGCCAGTGTCTACCAACTAGTACAGCATCATCTAGGCACACAAACTCAAATAAAAAAGAAATAATTAGCTAATGAGGTAGAAAATTCCATATAAAAATGGAAAAGGGTCCTACCCTGCTACCAGAACGATAAATGGTTTCTGAACAGAGACTTGGGTGGTGTAATTTAAAACGAGCCTTTAGCCTCCCAGCTCTATCTTTGAGTGATTCTCCGGAAAACATGGATGTCAAAAAAGAAATAAATATTCAGAAGTTGGATTAAGTAACCCAAATATAATTACTATGCCCCTGTAGTAACCCAGACTAATACTGTTTCTTTTCTTGTCTTCTGCCATTTTTTTCCCTACTACACCCTATAAAACTCAACAGGCACTGCCTGTTCTCCAACTTTGGTGGAAAATATGGTATAATCACCCCTCAGATATCTGACCCCAGACCTCTCCCCCACTTTTTAGACCCATCTACACAGTACCTCAATAAAATGGCTATGTCCTAATAACTCTGCAGGTGACTGCCTGTTCTCAAACTCTGTTGGACAAATAACTAGACTTACTCTGTTCTCCTTTTTACTTTACTTTTCTTCTTCCCTATTTTTTTCTCTCTACACCCCTTTCAGCTTTTCTTTACCTCTCATTACACTTCAGCATTCCTCTTATAAAATTTATGTATTGATTTTTTGTATTGTAATGATTATTGTGAAGCACATCATGTAGGTTGTGGTTTATGTATTTTTTGGTTCTAAGATTGTAATTTGCAATTTTCTGAAAAAAAAAAATATATACTAGTTGTTTACTGTTAGTTTTATATTTGTTATTACTTCTTTTGTAACACCTTCTTAAACCATGTAATACTCATTGGAGCTTTTCTCCCCGGGCCTCTACTGAAAATGGACATATATCCAGATAGACTAGCCCGGTCAACAAATGTAAAATAAAATAATAAATACATTTTTCATAAAAACTGTGATTTATGTCTTGCAGAAAGTAAAATGTGTAATATATGAGTTATATAAAAATGTTAATGATTGTAAACATGACTGTTTCAGTGGAAGTGCAGTAGATCTGTTACAAATTGCAATTAAATCTGCTTCTGAAATATGCACACATTTACAATGGTTAACAGTTCAAATAATGCGCTAACTTGCTTGGAGGCCCCAACACAGAGTTAAGATTGTGAAAAATGGATAAACGTTCCAAAAATATAGAAAAAAAAAAGAAAATTCTGAATGCAACTCTGAAAGAGAGAAAAATATAGTCAGTCAGTTCCTGACTAGCTACAGAACTGTACAAATGCATTACATTTACAGAATAATCTTACTGTGTAATATATGGCTTGTGAAGACTTACAACTACCATTTGAACTTCCAAGCCAGATAGCTGTAGTAATAGGTCCAGATAAGTTGCTAGACAGAATCTTGCCACATGCCATGTATCTGTTTAAATACATTTACCTTTGTAAATGTTTAAAATTGCTTATATATTTGAGTTTACAAAGTTTCTTAATTCTACCTATTTCATGTAAATAAATTTACTGCTCTATTTCAAGGGTAGTTGCTAAATGTAACACATTTTCATGGATATTGGGGGCAACATTGTAGATTGGTGGGATAGAGTTAGCACTAACTTTTCAACTAATATATTCTTTCAGAGTATTTTCAAAACACTAATCCACAAGCTATTGCAACAGTAGCACTATTTATGGCTTGCTCGTTTAATGGGTAAACTGTAGTTATAGTCTTGGTGCACTAGAGTGGTCTAACTGAGGGCAGTATTATCAGAAAGCAAGAAGGTACGTGGCTTCAAGAACATGTTAATCTTAGCACAAGGACAAAATTAGATCACAGTGCAAAAGTGACATTTAATAGAAATTTATGACCATTGTTGTATTCAGCTATGTGTTTATCATGGACATTACTGTTTAGCTTCCTTCTAATATTTATATTCAGAAATGCTATATTTTAGGATTATAGTAACTACAGAGGGATTAAACTGATCAGTCACAGCATGAAGTTATGGGAAAGAGTAGTGGATGCTAGGTTAAGAAGGGACGTGATGATTAGTGATCAGCAGTATGGTTTCATGCCGGGAAAGAGCACTACAGATGCAATGTTGGCTCTGAGAGTGTTGATGAGAAGTACAGAGAAGGTCAGAAGGAGTTGCACTGTGTTTTTGTAGACTTAGAGAAAGCATATGACAGGGTGCCTAGAAAGGAGTTGTGGTATTGTATGAGGAAGTCGAGAGTGTCAGAGAAGTATGTAAGAGTGGTACAGGATATGTACAAGGGTAGTGTGTCAGTGATGAGGTCTGCGGTGGGAGTGATGGATGCGTTTAAGGTGGAGGTGCGATTACATCAAGGATCAGCTCTGAGCCCTTTCTTATTTGCAATGGTGATGAACAGGTTGACAGACAAGATCAGACAGGAGTCCCCGTGGACTATGATGTTTGCAGATGACATTGTGATCTGTAGTGAGAGTAGGGAACAGGTGGAGGAGAC
This sequence comes from Protopterus annectens, assembly GCF_019279795.1. Classification (NCBI taxonomy): domain Eukaryota; kingdom Metazoa; phylum Chordata; order Ceratodontiformes; family Protopteridae; genus Protopterus; species Protopterus annectens. The sequence goes on from NC_056737.1 coordinate 1,192,781,992, forward strand.
CCTGGAGAGGTGGCAATATGCTCTAGAGAGAAGAGGAATGAAGGTCAGCAGGACTAAGACAAAATATATGTGTGTGAATGAGAGGGAGGATAGAGGAATTGTGAGGATTCAATGAGTAGAGGTGGCGAAGGTGGATGAGTTTAAATACTTGGGATCAATAGTTGAGAGAAATGGTGAGTGTGGACGAGAGGTGAAGAGGAGAGTACAGGCAGGATGGAGTGGGTGTAGAAGAGTGTCAGGAGTGATTTGTGACAGACGAGTACCAGTAAGAGTGATTGGGAAAGTCTACAAGAGGGTAGTGAGACCAGCTATGTTATATGGGTTGGAGACAGTGGCACTGACAAAAAGACAGGAGTTAGAGCTGGATGTGGCAGAGTTAAAGATGTTAAGATTTGCACTGGGTGTGACGAGGGTGGACAGGATTAGGAATAAATATATTAGAGAGTCAGCCCAGGTTGGAAGGTTTGGAGACAAAGCCAGAGAGGCAAGATTATGTTGGTTTGGACATGTGCTGAGGAGGGATGCTTAGTATATTGGGAAAAAATGCTAAAGATGAAGCTACCAGGTAACAGGAAAAGAGGAAGGCCTAAGATAAGGTTTATGGATGTGGTGAGAGAAGACATGCAGGTGGTTGGTGTGACAGAGCAAGATGCAGAGGACAAGAAGAAATGGAAACAGATGATCCTCTGTGGCGACCCCTAATGGGAACAGCCGAAATATGGTGATAATTGTTTTAATCCATATAAAAGATTGTGAAAACTTTACATATGGCTAGAGACATGACTGTTATTGACTTAAATTTAGCAAACAGTCTGAAATAAAATATATTAACAGACAATTTAGTGCTAACTCTACCCACCTACCAACACTGTTGTCCCCCATATCCATTAAAATCTAGTTTCCACTGCCTGAAATGACATTAGAAATAGTCTTAAAATCCAGATCAAAAGCTAAAAGTATTACTTCCATGGAACCAGAAAACAAACCACTCTGCATCACCATCAGTGCCAAATGTGCACTATCTAAGCCTGCACTTAAACTGCTCAGCCTATCCACAGGGCTTGTTCCTGGTGCCAAAAAATGGCTAGTATGACCTCCCTACACAAAGGCGGTTCTTGTATGGACCCGGGTAATTATACGCCCATCTGCCTCACCAGCCCTATATGCAAAGTCCTGGAATGTACCATAGTAAATCTCACTTTTGCAGACACAGGCACTTTTAGTGATCAAAATCCCAAACAATTTGCTTATTGTGAAGGATGGGTTCTGTCTCCTGAACCTAGCATGCTTATATGAAAAGAGTACAGAGGCTGGAGACAGTGGTCACTCAGTGCACACTGCTCACTTGATCTAGCCAAGGCTTTTGACACTCTTCCTCATGTTGGGCAATAGTGTCAAACTTAGTGAAACCCCTAGGTTATCCATTCAATTGCAAATTGATTGTCAGACAGATCTCAGCTTGTGAAATTTGTTGGTAGCCTCTTTGAATGTAACATTGCAACTAGCAGCATACCGTAGGACTCAGTGCTTGACCCCCTCCTGTTTAACATTTATTTTGCAGACATCCAGTCCAATATCCCCTGCAGTTTGGGTACTGTTATCCAGTAATGCTAAACAGCTCCAGAAAGGGCTGGGATATGCACATACCCAGTGTACTAAATCTGGTCTCAAGTTAAATGCTAAAATGTTCAATATAGCGGCATTTAGCAGAAAAGCTGTTAGTGTCTGACATGTTATAAATGGTACTTACCTTCAGACAGATACAGTCATACATGACCTGGGTGCTTATGGTCAATTTTCTCTTATTCAACCAGCATTTTTCCACTATAGTGAAGAAATTCTTCTATCTAGCCAACTTAATTTCCAAGGGACTATCTTGTCAATTTACTGTTTCTTAATCAGACCCATCACTGAATACAGTTCCATGTTTCTCAACTAGAAAGCCCCCCAATATCTCTTATCATAAAAGTAAAGGCCTTAGAACCTTCAGCTATCCTGATATATTAGTATAAATGTCCTTGTACTCAGTAGCCCAGAAGGGACTACAAAGTGACCTGAAAGACTATACCCTATTTACCTCCTGTTTCTTTGCATAACCAGTGGCCATGTAAACATGTACACACTCTGTACCTAAAACTACACCAAAGAAAAGACTCACCGGTGTGATAAGTTCCTAAATCAAGGTATTCTGTGCCTATGGAGTAAGTTATCACTACAGATCAAACAAAGAAGTATATTGACTACCCTTAGGGCTAGTCTTGATGACTGCATGGATACACACAAATTTACACCAGGATTGTCATGCACAGCCCTGTATGATTGGGAGGTGGGTACTATGCTTGAAGAGGGAGGCACAAAGTTTTAAGTCTCCCTACTTAAAGGTGCATATGGCTAAACATTTTATGGTCCTCATGGCCACTTGACTGGTATTATTCCTATGAGCCCAAGTTTCTAAAGGTCTTTACTGGTGACAAGATGGCAAAAGGTTACAGATGAAGCTTTATAATAAAAAATAAAATAAATGTAGGAATAAGAGCTACATACTAATCATATCTGGGGAGGTGACATAGCATTGCAAACTAGGTGTGTGAATACAATTAGTAGCATTGGGTTACCTATATACCTGCTGCCACTATAAAGCTGAATGCAAGGAATAAGCATGCTGCTGTTATTAAGCACTGACACTTTTAAAAACAAGAGATGCCTTTTGCACATGATATGTGAATGCATATGCATGCGCACACGTGTGTGTGTTCTGTATCCTTTTCATATAAGTTACACTATTCATTTAATTTTAAGCTGTCACTGCAATGTGACCTACAGGTTATAAAAAGCTTTGATGATTGGTTTGACCTGTTTTATAACCTGAAGAATCATTTTAATATTGCAAAAGCTTGTGTGGTGTTCGTTTAACACTTGTACAGCAATGCAGCAATTTCCTTTGTTTTACTGTTTCCTATATTAATAAATATGTGTCTTAACCTATCCACCTGCCTTTATTTCACATTCTCTAAACTATTTCACAAAATAGATATCTGTTGTGTGGCTATAACATAAAGGCAGGGAAGTAGGTATTGATACTAGAGTGGTATCACTAACACATTCTAGAAAGTGTGCGTGTGTGTGTGTGTGTGTGTGTGTGTGTGTGTGTGTGTGTGTGTGTGTGTGTGTGTCTGATGTTAAACTGAAGTCCTATCTTTTTGAGCTGGTGATAGCACAAATGGATGTAAAATATCCCACAGGATCTATCAAAAAGAGTAGAGGGGGCTTTATTAACATTTACATTCATTTTATATCATATATAAAAATAAATCCATTATTTGTGCACTCCTTTTTTACATTCATACTTAAAATTATTTACAGGTTATTATCACAAAAGGACAACTTCTCAACACAAAAAACTTAACTAATCTGTTCTATTTCTTTCATTTTTTTATATTTACTTTCTATCCTCCAGTCCTTTCTTCCATAACCAATCTCTTATTTCAGCTAATAAATTATCATCTTCCATCTTCATGTTATGTAACAATTCCTTGCATCTTTTATTCCATAGCACCCATATTGTCACAGGCAGTACTTTATCCTACTTATCAATTTACATTTCTTAACAATATCATACTCCCATATTCATACTTAGACATTTAAACCCTTCCCAGCTATATTCATTTTTAAACTTTTCCCATTTTTTTTGTAATCCAAGAAATAAAGTTTTGTTTTATTTTTCTTTACTATAGACGGCACATCTTGCCTCCTTCACCGTATATTTCATAGTCCCTTTCCCTGGTAAGTTGTATAGTAAAATTCTTTTCAAAAATCCTCTGTTTCATAAAATCTTTCAAAACTTTTTCTTCTGTCTTTTATTGTCTTTTTCATCTCCTTTTAACTCCGTTCACAGGTACACCATTTTTCCTAAAATCATATTACACACTTATTTTCTTCTCCCATTGACTTCACTTACTTTTAACTTCCATTATTTCATTTTTGACGTATTCTTTTTCTTCAGTCTAGTCCCCTTTTTACCTTTTCTCTATTTTTTCTTTGCAGGCATTTTTCATATTTTTTCATATAACATCTTAGCTACTATTTCTGATTACCCCAAATAAATGCATAGATGCTAAGTGCATCACAGTTTTTTTCAGTTTAAACCACCCTCCTTTTATTATAAATTATTCCGCATATCACTGGGCTCAGCCTTGAGCCCCAAACAAAGCTAAAACAATCTCTAATAACTCTTTTTCTATTTAAGTGGGAAACATATATATTCTCTCTAAATATAATAAGTATTCAACATATGCCTTTTCTAAAATAAGTAAAAACTTTTCCAACATGCTAAAAAAAAGAAAAAAATAGTTGTTCCAGTATCTCTCTCCACTGACTTATTACACTTTCTTACTCATCAAATGTCACTCCCAAGAACTTTACTTCCTTTCTTTTGAAATATATTCCATTTATTTTTTATCTCACCAAATCATTTACACTTCATTTTGTTTAACTGCAGGCCAGCTTTTTTTTTTTTTTTTTACAGATTTTCAATCCTTATTACAACCCCACGTATCCATCCCTTGTTTTTTTGTTTTAGAACAAATTCACCTGCATATGCCATATATATTGGTAATGTGATATTTCCCGCCATCTCACATATTGCATCCCTCATTTCATACATTTATGTCTGTACTACTGCATCTATTACTAATACCAATAAACACACACTCGATGGGCATCCCTATTTGATTCCTACCTTAATACCTATTTTCCCACCTATCTGTTTACTATAACTTGCACCTATGAAGTTTCATAACATTTCTTTATGATGATAATATTTTTTCTCATAACCATATACCTGTAAAATCTGCCTCATTGCTTCACAACTCATCTTATCGAATGCTTTAGCCATGCCACATCCTATCAGTCTTATTTCTTTATTTTCTTTCAGTATCATCTCAACTACTTCTTTCACTATAGCTTACATTAAGTTAACTTTTTTTTCCTTTTATACCGTAAACTTCCTCTTCTACAACATCATCCAATACATTCACCATCCTTTTTTGTGATATTTTCATAAATGTTTTATAGTCAGTATTCCTTAGTGTTATAGGCCCTCCAATTTTTTTAAATCTTTTCTTTCATACTTTCACCATATAAACTTTATCACTCCAACACACATTTTCTTCCATTAAATCTTCCTTCATCAATTCATTTTATTTTTTTAATTATCTTCCATCGTTATTAATTACTTTATAATGTTCATAGCTTATACCATATACTACTGGCACTGAATAATTTTACCTTCTTTTGTCACCTTTTCTATTTCTTCTATTGTTATACCATTTTCTAAACAAATCCTTATTTTTTCATATATTTTTCACTTTCCATTCTTCTTGCTCATCCATTTCTTGTTTTTCATACATTTTCTGTACAAAACCTTCTGCCACCTCCATAATATCCTTGTTTGTACTTTATATTTCCTTTGCCACCAAAGACAGAATTGATCCTTACTTTTCTCATTTTGTTTATTTTCCTAAATAAAGAAAAAAATCTGTTTTCATTCCTTTCAGAAAAAAAATCCTTGTCTATGTGACATCATTTTTACTGTTTCTCTATTCTTTTCATACATCCATTTTTTTATTTCCCTTATTCTGTCACTTATTTTTTGTAGTTCTTTCTTGTAATCCAATAAAATCTCTTTATATTTCATTATATTTATTTTTTATTCATCTTTCCACTTTTCAGTATATTTTGTTTTATCTCTGCTTATATACACTACCCACCACTGTGCTCAATTTTTATAAAATGGTTTCATTGACATATGATTTTTCATGCAAGTTCCTTCTCTCTTATCTTGCATTTATCCCTTTTTGCTCCTTTATTATTTTACTGTCTTCCCCATCATTCTAGCCCATACTGCTCTATGATTTGAAAATTCTGCCATCTGTATCCCATTATTTCTTTCATGTCTTTAAAATAAGTTATATAACCAAATTCAGACTAAAAAACACTTTATATGTTAAATTGCTATTCTTTCCTACTTTTAAATCCCCACATTTTATTAACTCCCTTAATATCTTAATACTCTTATCTTTCCTCAGGTTATAGTTTAAACCCCCTACCATCACTATTGGCGTATTTACCAACACAAATGTATTGATTTTTTTCAAATTACTTTTTTTCTCTCCTTCATTTTACTATATACATAAATCACTATCTTATACAGTTTGTCTCATTTTCATATGACATATTACTACCCTTTCTTGAACTACTGTTGTTACATCTAAAACTATAATTTCTTAATTTGTATAAGAAATCCTATTCCAAAACATGTTTCATTTCCTACCAACCAAACAATCTGCCCCCCAACTGCCTGTTTCCTTCTCTTTTTGCTTTTTTTGTTACATCTAGCATCTAGCAAGTAAAAACATCCATTGTTATTTTGTATACCATTCTATTATCACCAAAACTCTTATATAATTCATAATTGTTTTCCCATTTTATGCTAAAATAACTATATACTCCTTTTCCTTTATTGTAAGTGTTTTACTTACAAATCATATTTTTTCCAATTCCCAAGTCTCTCAACAATTACATTTTCATAGTGTTTTTATTTTTCTCCTGTCCCAATTTCTCCCTTTTCTTTCTCATCACTTTCTAAAATTGCTCTGTTCTTTTCCTGTGTATTAATACCCTTGCTTTGAAGTGTTATTTTTTCTCTAAGTACCTCTTCATTGTTTTACCTTTCTTCAGAATCCCCCTCCCCATATTACTTTTTCTTTTAGCACTTTCTGAAATTATATTCCCTACTGTTTTTCTTTCTACTGAGCATTCTTCTACATCTACTCTTTCTTTTCCTAATATGGGATAGTCAAATATTTATATTTTTTTAGAAAAAATCTTACATTTTTGCTGTATGCCCTCTCTCCCCACAGTGGGTCACACCTTCATTTGTTACAGTCTTGTATTAAGTGATTTTCATTCCCACAGGTATAACATGCTTTTAGTCTTTCCATGGTGCTATGGAATTTTTTTTAGTCATATTTTTTTTCAGCAAGTTAAAGCTTTCGGATGTTACTTCACAAAAATTTTCATCTCTCAAATGAATTAATGCTCTAATATCTTTGATGCTAAATCCTAGTGGCAAATTACCATACATAATGTTATAGCTGTTACTGACATTGGTTTTACTTTTTATTCTTACCACTGGTCATCTTCTCTGTGGCTATTGAGAAACTGTTTGTCCCCTCTCAGGTCCTTCTTCCATTCTTCTTTCCCTTGCTTCATCTCTATAACTTCTTCTTTCTTGTAATAAAAAAAAAAAACTGTTGCAGAGGTAAACCCTGGAGCTGGATTCTCCATCAGCTGAGAATACCTCCATTGTTTTCCCTTCACCAGCAGTTGTTTGTGTTTTCAGACTCTTAGTTTCTTTTTGTAATACTCTCGTCACCATGTCACTCCATCCAGCTTCTTCTTCTTCCTTTGGCTTTGCCTGGTTCATCCAATTTATCAGCACTTGCATCTCCAGTCCTCCATTTTTCACCTCTATAACAGCCAATTCATCTTCTCCTTCCTTTACTAAGTTTTCACTTACTCCTCCTTCCAGCTCTGCTGCACTCTCCTCCGTCATGGGATTCCTGAAACTGCAGTAGCAGCCCTCTAGTGCCACGTAGCAGCTGCAAAGAGCATTTCATATCCTCTCCTCCAAAGAGTAGGGGAAGTTCCCAATATGCTGTTCAAATGTCCCCTAGCAATATCAGTACCACCTAGGGTCTCCCCTGAAAGGGGGCTACTAGCCAAGAGGGACTAGCCCAGTCAAAAAAGGATAAATAAATAAATAAAATAAATTGACATTGCTGCTCCTTGGAGTCAGTGAGGCACAACAGGTACATTACTTTGCTACAACACTCCACTGACACATGATGGCTGCCCACTTATCTTATTCTGTTGCTGCTCTAGTGTAATGTTTCATGCTAGAACTGTTACACATGGCATAATTATCTGTTATGCAACATGGAAATGTTGATGAATGCTGCAAAAAAATCTGTGTTATGTTCCAATAAAGAATGCATACTATCTCAGTGGGATTGAAGATTAGAACCTTTCTCTGTGATAATATCAAATAACTCATGTTCAAGTCTGAGACAACAGACAAGTGAGCCAAAACTCTCTGCACTATTATTTTGGTTATACTACATGCAGCCAATTAGATATCCCTTTTCTTGTAAATTATATCAACATACATTTAATAATACTAAATAGAATCTAACAGGTCCAAATAAAGAGATGATAACTCAGCAAGCAAAGTTGTATTGCTGGAATTGAATTCATCCTCAAGTCTTGGTGAGTACCTTCATGAGGTGGACCTTCTTTTTCACAAAATCTCACCAAGACAACATTGATATATAGATTGTATTTTATATAGCATATATCATGGACAGACATAGGTTAAAAATAAAAAAGATAGCTGGGTGCATAAGACCCGGGCTAAAAATGTGCCCAATCCTGGTAGGTGCATTGGTACCAGGACTGGAAAAAAATGACGGTGTAAAGTCCTTAAGACATGGGCACATTACTACAACGGGGCTAGGTCATGTTCAGGGGAGGATGCCCCCCCCCCCAACCCCATTGTAAAAGGAAATAGTAGTCCACAAAAATCACAAAAACTGATAGGCCAAAAAAGAGCCATAAAGATGATAGAGTGGAATATTGAGGCTAAGAAAGAAATTATGTATTGTTACTATTATACAAGCAACTCAGAATTTCCAGACAGAAGATACAGAAAAAGATTAAGAAGTAAATCTGAAGTAAGAAAAATACTTGCACAAGAAAAACTTTCAAAAGCTTCAAATGTAATTTTGTGTTCATCAATACAACAGATTTATGAAAAACAATATATAGACAATGAAACCTTGGGCTGTTTGGAAGAAGTGACTGAGAAAGTGTGAAAATATAAAGAATAAAATCCAAACATTTTTAAAAGGTATATAAAAGAAATATGGACATGTTAAAGAAAGAGAGATCTGATATTTTGCAATATGTATGCAAAGGAGAAAGTCAAATTAATCAACACAAAAAAGCAGCCCCAAAGATATTCGAAGAGAAATACAGGCAAAGGCATCAAGATATGAAACATTTCACAATACAAAACGTAAGATCACAAAGAGGCAATGAATAACAGAAGATTAGTAAAGTGGAAGTTAAAAAAAGGAAGCTGAAGTTATGGAATACCTGCAAAGTGAAGGATTTAGTATAAAAAGTCTAAGAGGTTATATCACAGCATGATAGAATGAGTCCCCCAAGTAAGAGAAACAGGAGAAGTAGGAGACATCTGAAAATGAAATATGGATGCGGGAAAATAAAAGAGATTTAATATGGGGCAATATTCATGCAAAGGAGAAAGCAAAACTAATTAATACAAAAACAGCAACACCAAAGATATTCAAAGACAAATACATTGAAACATGTGCCACAAAGCATTATAGAAAATGAAGTTTATATCACATGGAATTACCTGATTACATGAACCAACAGTTCAAAAAATGGATGCGAGAAAACCAGATATAGTAGACTATTGAATGAAGACAAAAGTAGCATTGATCATTGAAATTGCTACACCGAGTGACTACAGTGTCATGCATACAGAGAGAGAGAAAGAGACACAAAGTCATAAAATACCAGGATTGTGGGCAGAAATGAGGGCAATGTGGAGGAAGGATACCCAGACAGTTGCAGTAGTAGCAGGATCAATGGGTCTTATAAAAGAATTTATAATAATACTTAAATATGTTACCGATACATGTAACTCCATATAAATTGCAGAAGGAGTCAATATTGGGGGTCTATATTAGAAGACCGAAGAGGCATTTAATCGAACACCTCTTCAGTGACACATAAAGAGCAAACGCACTAAAGCACGAATGCTCAAAACAGCGATTTCTTTCCCTGGAAAAGAAATTGCTTGGCCATCCCCATGTGTTTGCCCCTTTCCCCACTGTAGTACAATATTGGAGTTGGTATATTTAGTTAGGGGGGGGTAGGGGCACAGGCTCTCATGTTGGGGGGTGTGGGGACGAAGCCCCCCACGTTTTTATGTTTGAAAGTGTGTGTGTGTGTGTGTGTGTGTGTGTGTGTGTGTGTGTGTGTGTGTGTGTGTGTTTGTGCTACTGATTTCTTTCCCAGGGAAAGAAACTGTTGTTTTGAACATCCATGCTTTAGTGTATTCACTCATTATTATCACCAAAGAGGTGTTCAATTAAACTCTTCTTCAGTGTTATGATATAGACCCAATATTGGGCACATTGGGGGTGCTACAAACTGCATTTCGGGCTAACATCAAAGATTGACACAATACTAATTTCATGAACTTTAATCATACTTTGACGTAAGAAGGAGGTCCATTCTTATCATGGTTTTAGCAACTCAAATTACTTGGAAATTAAAAAGACAGAATCCAAAAACTTCACATTTCTAATGTTGTTAAGCACATTTTGCAAATCCAGTCTAAGGAAACAAATTCTAGCAGATCATTTAACACACACTTCAACAAACCCAATACATCTCACCAACAAAAACTTAAATCATTTAACACACACTGCAACAAACCCAATACATCTCATCAACAAAAACTTAATGCATTTTTGAGAGGAGAACTTCATATGTCATAAGAGCATGTGTATTAAAATATTATTAACTAGAGGTGAGGAATGCAAGTGGTGCCGATAATGGAATATGCACTCCAAGTTTTGTGCTGGCAAAATATCTCTATAAGCTGCTATGAATAAAGTGTGCAGAATTATCATCTTCACCGATTACTGTTAGCACCAGTGGTGTAGTCAGCACGTCAAGGTGGAGCTAGCTGGTTCCACATAACAGAATGTTTCTATCTGTGGGGCAGTCACCAGAGCAAATTGTTTCATATCACAGAATGTATGAGTCTGTTGGACATTCATCAGAGCAAAATGGTTCCATGTGACAGAATGTGCTTGTCTGTGGGACCGTCACTAGAGGTAGGTGGTTCCACATAACAGAATGTGTCAGTCTGTGGGATACTCAACAGAGCTATGTGGCTTTCTGTAACAGAAAGCACCAGTCTTCTGCTTAGTTATCTTACCCATAAGCTGGTCTTAAAATGCTCATTTCTCTGATCTTTCAAGTAACATTCCTGAACTCAGCCAAAGTCACACCTTTCAATCACAAGCTATGGATTCAGTTTACCTGCAGAAGCCCACCATTTAATTTCCTTACAGAGGGCACTGGATTCTGTCCAGTGGCACCACAGTTCTGGAACTTTCTTTCAGATACCATTAACTGTATTATAGAGGCAAGATTACTTTAATCTACATGAATATTACAGATGTTTATCTGTGCAGTAGGCCTGCATTTCTTCCATTCCTAGGGATTTGTCACGTTACTTACTACCTTTTATCAGTATGTTTTCTAGTGTTTCATTGTAATTAATTCTGACATTAATGGAATTCTAATTTGTAATATCAGATAGAAATCGCATGATTTGTAATATCACATAGGAATCTCCTATCCATCTTTCTATATGTCTCCCCTATCTTAACTAATCTCCGCCAGTCTAATCTAAACAAAATGGAATCTTGTCATAACAAGATTGCCAAGTTTGCCACTGAAACCTTATATAGGTCCCATCACTGTCTATTCCTAAAGTACCTCAACTGGCTTGAGTTACCTCAACCACTGCTACTAAATCAACTCTCAATAGCACACAAGCTCTACTACCTTCCTGATAATACCCCATTACTCCAGCATCTAATTCAGCCCCACATTACTACTAGAACTTTAAGATCCAGAACCTAATAAAGATCATCAAACATAAAACTGATGCTGGCAAATCTCTCTTTGCCTGCACTATAGCCAGAATCTGGAATTCACTACCAAACTGAATTACCTCTACCAACGCCTCTACTCAGTTTAAAAAACTCCTGAAAATCCACTATTTAAACAGACTTTGCCCCTGCTATGCCCCAGGTTAATCTCTACCATTACACTGTTGCTAAACTTCTGCTAAAGGTCACCAGTTTTCCCCATGGAAAGTTGTTTTCTTTTTCTTTTACTTGGCATATTTACTCTGCTAAATACTGGCAATATCTTACAGTAAGAACATCATCACCAGACTGATGCCTTAACTGGCATTTTATGTAAAAAAAAAAAAAAAAAATTTAGATTTTTTAAAAAGTGATTTTTCAATGTTTGATTAGTCATTTTGCAAATTGACTACTTTTAGATATTCTTAACCTCAACTTTAATGTATGCTTAGATATATGTTCTCATGTATTGTATTGGATTACACTGTATTGTATTTTGGAGCTTTTCTCCCCGGGCCTCCACTGAAAACAGACCTGTGTCCAGTCGGACTACCCCGGTAAACAAATGTAAAATAAAAGCAAAAATAAAATTTAATAAATATTTGTTTAGTTTTCTGCAGAAAGTTTTGTTTTATGTATGCAGTTTATCTAGACCAGGTTCTACTGGTCCATACCTCACAACTGTCCTGAATTGTGCAGAATGTCCAGACATTTGCCTGATAATTTTGGTCTGTTTTTCATAAAATGTGTGCTTTTTGTAAAATCACTGAGGATTGAAGCACTAAACAATGAAAGCCATCTGACTTTCAAGCTTCGTATTTATCAGAAAATGCATGTTTACACAAAACATGTTATCTAGTAATTCTTAACTTTGTAAGAGGAATATTTAAATTCTGTCCCTGTTTTTCATCATTTGTCCCTCATTATTTTTAGATTTTGACCAGATTTCTTGTGCTAGGAGGTTGAAAGTTATGTACTGCACAGGAAAGCTAAATACTCCAAATGACTGTTAGGTGTGTTATGGAGAAATATTATGTCTCATGATTATTCTTAATTAAATACTTAAAGAACAGTTGACACAGAAAGACCAAAACTGTTCTTTGGATGTTTATCGGTTTGTTTTGGTCTTCATTAAATACGTATTTTCTTGCAGTTTCGTCACAAATGCGACAAATAAAATGTTTATGATATGTTTATGTCAAATGAAAATTGCAATACAAATTCATAGGTTCATAGGTTCATAGGTTCATAGGTTCATACTAGGCTATCTGCCCGAGGGCATTTACAAGCCTAGCCCATAGTTTTGTGGCTTACGCCACCCCTTTAGTATGGGGAACTATATCCATTATTTTGTTGTGCCTCTGTCGAGCAGTGATACTGAGGTAATCCCTGGGGTATATCTGCGATCTCCCATCCATTGGTCAAGATTTCTCTTGAACAAGGCCAGCGAGGTGCTCTGCCTCACATATACCGGGATTTTGTTCCACAGCATAGGGAGTCTTTGGGTGATGAATCTATCCCTCCAGCATGTCCTATTAATAGCCGTGTCGAGGTTTAAGTCTCCCACCCTTGTGGCTCTGATGGATCTAGATTTTTTTGAGGTGAAGCATATTCATCAAATCTGGGTTTGACATGGCCTTGTATGTTAGGCAAAGGTCACCTCTGAGCAAGCGGTAGGCGACTGAATAGAGCTGGAGTTCTTTCAGTCGGGCAGCATAGGACAGATGTTTGAGACCCTTTATCCTTTTGGTGAGGAACTTTTGTGGCCTTTCCAGCTGCTGCGAGTGTCGGGTCAGATACATTCCGAATGGGGCATTGTACTCAATCATTGGTCTGATGAGTGATGAGTATAGGGAGACTATGACCTCCCTTGATCTAGATGAGAATCCCTTCATGATAAGGTGGGCAATGTAGAAGGTATTCCTAACTACTTTAGCTACATGGGTGTCGAATGACAGACTACTATCAACCTGGGTCCCCAGGTCCCTGATAACTTCTTCTGTGCTCAGTGGATTGCCACCTATTTGGTAGCTAGGGGTAACCTTGTTTTTCCTGAAGGGTATGACTATGCATTTTTTGGCATTTAACTTTTGGCCATGGCTCTGGCACCAGTTATCCGTTTCTGTGAGACCCTTCTGAAGGATATCTGTGTCAGATGTGTTTTCTACTATGGCGCCCAGTTTGCAGTCATCTGCAAACTTTGTCAGCCATAACCCTCCTGTGTTTGCTTGTACTTCGGAAAAGTAGATGCCAAACAAGAGTGGGCCCAGGACTGAGCCCTGTGGTACACCACTTGTGACAGGCTTTGAGTCTGACATGGCGCCAGCAACTCTGACCCTGTGGGTTCTGTCACTCAGCCAGTTTGCAACCCATCTTGTGATGTATGGGTTAACATTTAAGCTGATGAGTTTTTCAATGATACCCGAGTGGGGTATTTAAATTCTGTCCCTGTTTTTCATCATTTGTCCCACATTATTTTTAGATTTTGACCAGATTTCTTGTGCTAGGAGGTTGAAAGTTATGTACTGGCCCAGGAAAGCTAAATACTCCAAATGACTGTTAGGTGATTATGCAAGGGATATTTTTTGTGTAAGTAGTAACCTTATATTTCAAGAGATATTTTTTCTTATAAGTAGTGGCCTCATATTTCAAGAGATATTTTTTCTTATAAGTAGTAGCCTCATATTTCAAGAGATATTTTTCTTATAAGTAGTGGCCTCATATTTCAAGAGATATTTTTCTTATAAGTAGTGGCCTCATATTTCAAGAGATATTTTTCTTATAAGTAGTGGCTTCATATTTCAAGAGATATTTTTCTTATAAGTAGTGGCCTCATATTTCAAGAGATATTTTTTCTTATAAGTAGTAGCCTCATATTTCAAGAGATATTTTTCTTATAAGTAGTGGCCTCATATTTCAAGAGATATTTTTCTTATAAGTAGTAGCCTCATATTTCAAGAGATATTTTTCTTATAAGTAGTGGCCTCATATTTCAAGAGATATTTTTCTTATAAGTAGTAGCCTCATATTTCAAGAGATATTTTTCTTATAAGTAGTAGCCTCATATTTCAAGAGATATTTTTCTTATAAGCAGTAGCCTCATATTTCAAGAGATATTTTTCTTATAAGTAGTAGCCTCATATTTCAAGAGATATTTTTCTTATAAGTAGTAGCCTCATATTTCAAGAGATATTTTTCTTATAAGTAGTAGCCTCATATTTCAAGAGATATTTTTCTTATAAGTAGTAGCCTCATATTTCAAGAGATATTTTTCTTATAAGTAGTAGCCTCATATTTCAAGAGATATTTTTCTTATAAGTAGTAGCCTCATATTTCAAGAGATATTTTTCTTATAAGTAGTAGCCTCATATTTCAAGAGATATTTTTCTTATAAGTAGTAGCCTCATATTTCAAGAGATATTTTTCTTATAAGTAGTAGCCTCATATTTCAAGAGATATTTTTCTTATAAGTAGTAGCCTCATATTTCAAGAGATATTTTTCTTATAAGTAGTAGCCTCATATTTCAAGAGATATTTTTCTTATAAGTAGTAGCCTCATATTTCAAGAGATATTTTTTCTTATAAGTAGTAGGCTCATATTTCAAGAGATATTTTTTCTTATAAGTAGTAGCCTCATATTTCAAGAGATATTTTTCTTATAAGTAGTAGCCTCATATTTCAAGAGATATTTTTCTTATAAGTAGTAGCCTCATATTTCAAGAGATATTTTTCTTATAAGTAGTAGCCTCATATTTCAAGAGATATTTTTCTTATAAGTAGTAGCCTCATAGTTCAAGAGATATTTTTCTTATAAGTAGTAGCCCTCATATTTCAAGAGATATTTTTCTTATAAGTAGTAGCCTCATAGTTCAAGAGATATTTTTCTTATAAGTAGTAGCCTCATAGTTCAAGAGATATTTTTCTTATAAGTAGTAGCCTCATAGTTCAAGAGATATTTTTCTTATAAGTAGTAGCCTCATAGTTCAAGAGATATTTTTCTTATAAGTAGTAGCCTCATAGTTCAAGAGATATTTTTCTTATAAGTAGTAGCCTCATATTTCAAGAGATATTTTTCTTATAAGTAGTAGCCTCATATTTCAAGAGATATTTTTCTTATAAGTAGTAGCCTCATATTTCAAGAGATATTTTTCTTATAAGTAGTAGCCTCATATTTCAAGAGATATTTTTCTTATAAGTAGTAGCCTCATATTTCAAGAGATATTTTTCTTATAAGTAGTAGCCTCATATTTCAAGAGATATTTTTCTTATAAGTAGTAGCCTCATATTTCAAGAGATATTTTTCTTATAAGTAGTAGCCTCATATTTCAAGAGATATTTTTCTTATAAGTAGTAGCCTCATATTTCAAGAGATATTTTTCTTATAAGTAGTAGCCTCATATTTCAAGAGATATTTTTCTTATAAGTAGTAGCCTCATATTTCAAGAGATATTTTTCTTATAAGTAGTAGCCTCATATTTCAAGAGATATTTTTTCTTATAAGTAGTAGGCTCATATTTCAAGAGATATTTTTTCTTATAAGTAGTAGCCTCATATTTCAAGAGATATTTTTCTTATAAGTAGTAGCCTCATATTTCAAGAGATATTTTTCTTATAAGTAGTAGCCTCATATTTCAAGAGATATTTTCTTATAAGTAGTAGCCTCATATTTCAAGAGATATTTTTCTTATAAGTAGTAGCCTCATATTTCAAGAGATATTTTTCTTATAAGTAGTAGCCTCATATTTCAAGAGATATTTTTCTTATAAGTAGTAGCCTCATAGTTCAAGAGATATTTTTCTTATAAGTAGTAGCCTCATATTTCAAGAGATATTTTTCTTATAAGTAGTAGCCTCATAGTTCAAGAGATATTTTTCTTATAAGTAGTAGCCTCATATTTCAAGAGATATTTTTCTTATAAGTAGTAGCCTCATAGTTCAAGAGATATTTTTCTTATAAGTAGTAGCCTCATAGTTCAAGAGATATTTTTCTTATAAGTAGTAGCCTCATAGTTCAAGAGATATTTTTCTTATAAGTAGTAGCCTCATATTTCAAGAGATATTTTTCTTATAAGTAGTAGCCTCATATTTCAAGAGATATTTTTCTTATAAGTAGTAGCCTCATATTTCAAGAGATATTTTTCTTATAAGTAGTAGCCTCATATTTCAAGAGATATTTTTCTTATAAGTAGTAGCCTCATATTTCAAGAGATATTTTTCTTATAAGTAGTAGCCTCATAGTTCAAGAGATATTTTTCTTATAAGTAGTAGCCTCATATTTCAAGAGATATTTTTTCTTATAAGTAATAGCCTCATATTTCAAGAGATATTTTTCTTATAAGTAGTAGCCTCATAGTTCAAGAGATATTTTTCTTATAAGTAGTAGCCTCATATTTCAAGAGATATTTTTCTTATAAGTAGTAGCCTCATAGTTCAAGAGATATTTTTCTTATAAGTAGTAGCCTCATATTTCAAGAGATATTTTTCTTATAAGTAGTAGCCTCATATTTCAAGAGATATTTTTCTTATAAGTAGTAGCCTCATAGTTCAAGAGATATTTTTCTTATAAGTAGTAGCCTCATATTTCAAGAGATATTTTTCTTATAAGTAGTAGCCTCATATTTCAAGAGATATTTTTCTTATAAGTAGTAGCCTCATATTTCAAGAGATATTTTTCTTATAAGTAGTAGCTTCATATTTCAAGAGATATTTTTCTTATAAGTAGTAGCCTCATATTTCAAGAGATATTTTTCTTATAAGTAGTGGCCTCATATTTCAAGTGCCTTACAGCTGCATTCTCTCTATTAGCAAATTATAGTGCATGGACAGAAAATTGAAGGCAAAGTAAGAGCTGGTGGAGTTAAGGGATGTTGTATTATGTTATGCTTGACTGTGCCAAGTATCTGCAGAAACCAAATTAATTAACAGTGCACTCTGGCCTTCTCAGGCTAGGGGATGAGTCATTGCAAGGATGTCTGTAAGATAGTGTGTACTGGTATTGAATGTTACAAGGCTGAAAGATAATACATTTTAGACCAGGTGGTATGTATTTTAAAATGCATATTTGTGAAGTGTTCATGTAAAGCTCTAACAGAGAATCATGAGGGATGAGGACATTTATAAATACATTGATTCATTGAAAGTAATGTAATGTCAAAGTTCTGCATGCATGACATTGATAAGAAAAGGTATATATATATATGTAGTATTTTTTTCCTTTGTTCTTGGAGACTGATCTAGAAATTTGAGTAGGCAGTCTCCCAGCACTATTTATGGAATAAACCATTTTTTGCACATCCTGCAGTGTTATTCTTGACTCTAGACTTAAAGGTAAAACTCTTTGTTTTTTATTTGTGAAATTTAATATTTGGTGCCTTTAGACTTGGATTCTGAAATTTGGTATTGCTGCAGAACAGTGTGAAATAAATTACAAGGGCTCAGCACAGAAAGTTCTTATGTGAATGCTGTGCAGTTTTGTGTGGGATAGTCAGAGATTCAGATACCTAACTATTCAGGCTGTGCAAAGTGTTGCTAGACTAAATGGGGAAAATGAATTTCTGGAAAATGTTTTTTTTTCTTAGATAATTGTAATTAAAAGAGTGGAATGAGTGAGTAACTTTTGTTGAATGAGTTTGCTTGTTAGGAAATAAGGAAAAGGTTATTAATGTGTATGTGCATACAACAAAAAGGAAAAATTAACACAAGGAGGCACCTTAGGCATGAGAGATGTTTTGTGTTGTCTAATGTATGAGTGAAGAGAGAGAGAAAAAAAGTTAAAGTTAAATCAAGTTCATGAGCTTATAGCATGTTGGGACATAGGTGTGTGTTGGTAAATCAAGTTTGTGAGCCTATAGCATGCTGGGATATAGGTGTGTGTGTGCGTGTGTGTGTGCGTGTGTGTGTGTGTGTGTGTGTGTGTGTGTGTGTGTGTGTGTGTGTGTGTGTGTGTGTGTGTGTGTGTGTGTGGGTGTGTGTGTATGTGTGTGTGTGTGTGTGCGTGTGTGTGTGTGCTGGCAAATCAAGATCATGAGCCCATAGCATGCTGGGGCATAGGTGCAACTGTGTGAAAGTACCCGCAGAGGGTCCAAACGAGTGGTCATTTCTGGACACAGTACCTATCCTCCCTTTATCCTGATTGCAATGCTGGAGCTATAAATTTTGAGCTTGTAACTGGACAAAGGCAAGGAGGTGCTGTGGGAAAAGACTGATCAAAATCATTCCTCTGTCATTGCACATCAGAATTCGTACCCTTCCCTCCATGAATGATGTGTAAATTGATGTAGTTATTAATTTTTTCTGAATTACCAGAATCCACAATCTACAATTTAAGTCTTAATAGGGAAAATTGAAATAAAGCTAAACAAGCAGGATCACGTCCCTGTAAAGGGAACACCTGTATATTCTATGTATCATAATTATGGAAAAGAAAGTCGTAAGTAGTTGTATGAGTGGTTACAGCTTACTAAAAATTGCCCTGGTGAAGTATTTTCTTTAAATGGAACTTCTGATAAAGATAAATAAGTGAAAATAAAGGGTATTTTGGAAAAAAAAGAAAAAAACAAAGTAAGTGGGGAACAAATGGAGTATTTTATTATTGGTATACTGAAGCTCTTAAAATGGAAAAGGAATTAGCATTAAGGGGATTACAGGATGCTAATAGGACATTGCTAAAACAGGTAAAGGGGGTCAAGAAGGCAGTACAGACCAGTAAAAAGGGATCCCTTTAGCCTGTCTTGGCAGGTTTGGAAGAAACTAAGGATGGCCAAAAAGCAGAGACTTCAGAAGAGGATGATAATCTTCCAGTAGCTGCTACCCCCCAACCACATATGTACCAGTACAGGTGGCTCCTGTACAAGATTCTGCTGTCTCTCAGACCGCTGCATTTTGGACAACTGTCCATTGAATGCAAAGTCATTGTGTGACATTATTACATCTCAACCTAGTTCCCCTGTTCAACCCTCATCTTCAGAACAGGTATCTGCAGTCAAAGGGGTTTTCTCTTCTTCCTCCTCTTCTTCTTATCATTTTCACCAAGCTTCTACCTCTCCAACCGGAGCACTAGCATTTGACACTCCTGTGGCTCATCACACACACTCACATGATAGAGCAGGAGAAGAGACTATTGCCTCTGGAACGGATCTTTTGACACCTGTTAGAGAAATTTTGAGGGCTAATAATAGAAAGCTTGTACATCACCCTTGGACCCTTGCATATTTGCAGACAATGTTTAAAAGTTTTCCAAATATGATCTAACCTTGCAGAAAAAGGACACAAGGTGTCAAAAGAAAAATTACAGCTATGGTCATCTCAGGTATGTTATCTTGGTCATCTGATATCTCAGGGTAGTAGGTAGATGTTACCATCTCATATGGAGGCAATAGGTAAAGCCCCACTTCCAATTACTCAGCATCAGCTTAGATCTTTCATGGGTATGACAGGATATTGCAGACAGTGGATTTCTACCTATGCAGAAATTGCTAAACCTTTGACAAATCTTTTAAACCAGGATACAGCAGAGCCCCTCCCTTGTGATAATGAAGAAGGCAATTAATTTCAGAATTTAAAGCAAGCATTAGCTAGTGCCCTAGCTTTACGGTTATCAGATTATAGAAAGGCTTTCATTTAATTTTGTCATGAAAAAATGGATTTGGTCAGTGAGTGCTTGCAGAGAAACATGGGGACAGATATTGTCCATTAGCTTGTTATAGTACAGCACTTGATTCTGTTGCAAAAGGGTTTCCGCCATGTTTAAGGACAAAGGCTACTGCTGTCATTCTAGTTGATCGTGTGCAGTCACTGGTACTTGGGCATGATCTTACAGAAGCCAGTCCTCATTCTTTATTATCTCTCTTACTTAAAATGAAACGTCAACCCCTCTTGACTGCACATCTAACTAAATATGAACTTACTCTTCTCTCTGATCCATCTAGTTCTCTCATACTCTCTTGTTCTAAATCCTGCATCTTTGTTACCTACTGCTGAGGTTGGAGAAGAGCATGAGTGCATTTGTGTGTGAGTAATTATCTGCTTTCTCCTAGGAATGACTTAAAGGGCACTCCTATACCCAACACTGAACTGGACCTATTTGTGGATGGTTCCTGTGAAAGAGAACAAAATGAAAATCTGGTTGTAGGAACATCTATCTACACCAATAATGATGTTTTGCTTCAACAAAGACTAGAGGGTGTACATTCTGCCCGGTTAGCACAGTTAGTGGCTCTGCAAAGGGCTTGTGAGTTAGCCAAAGACAAAGTTGCCAATGTCTACACCGATAGTCATTATGGTTTTGGTGTAGTACATGATTTTGGGCAACTTTGGAAACAGACAGGATTTCTAACTTCAGCAGGAACTCAAATAAAAAATTTCTTTCTTTGTGAATGATCTTTTAAATTCCCTTTTGTTACCTAGAGAATTAGCAGTAGTTAATGTAATGCCCATCAAAAGGTTACAGATATTGTTTCAAAGGGAAATAATTTGGCAGATCAAGGTGCTAAGCAAGTTGTAGAAGGACTTTGTGCAAAAATTCATGTGATGTTATTACAAGACTAACAGTGATGATGTGTTTGATTTTAAGTGAGTATCAGCTTTCCAAGCTGAAGCAGCACAGGAACAAGTTGAGATGTGGCTTAAAGATGGATGCAGTAAGTCTGATGATGGGGTATGGCGACATCTGGACAGGCGACTGGTGGCGTCTGCCTTCTTGCTACCTTACTTGGTAAGGGCATATCATTTTCTAACCCAAGCAGGTGAGACAGCTTTATCAAATCACCTGAAGTTGGTATGCCCTTCATATCTCCTCTTTGATACTTTAATTGCACAGTATGTCTGACATATAATGTTAGCAAAAACTCGGATGTTAAAGCTGCATGCTTACCACCACCCTGTAGACCATTTGTTAATGTGCAGCTGAACTTTGTCCAGATGTCAAAGGTCCATAATTTACAATTTATATTGGTGGCGATGTGCATGTTTTCTGCATGGGTAGAAGACTACTCGTGTTATAAGGTAGATTCTGTAACAGTTGTAAAAAAACTTGTATTTGACTTAATACCTATATTTGGTGTATTTTGTACTATAAATAGTGATCAGGGAACTTATTTTAATAATTCTCTGATTAGAGAGTTATGCAAGATTTTTAATACTGAGTTGAGTCTTCATAGTCCCAACCATCCACAGTCATCTGGATTAGGAGAGAGGGTTAATAGGACCCTTAAAAATAAGATGGTGAAGATTTGTGCTGAAACAAACCTTAAATGGCCAGAGGCAGAGTATGAGGTGTACATTAAATATAACAAGGAGATTGAGTCCCTGTGAGATATTAATGTGGAGAACCATGGCCTTTCCAGCTACTCCCCCTGTGTCAAAGGAAGACTTAACTCTAAATGATGATGCTATATTGTCTTATTGCACAAAACTTATTGATTTTTTGCAGCAGTACCATAGAACTGTATGAGAAGCTCTTCCTCAGCCTCCTGACCAGCCCTGTCAACAACTGCGGCCTGGTGTTTGGATTTATGTTAAAACTTTCCAGAGAAAGAACTTTTTGAGCCTGAAGTGGAAAGGCCCTTTCCAGGTGCTGCTCCCAGCTTGTACTGCCATCCGCTGTGCAACACTAATAACGTGGGTACATTCATCACATTCTAAGAAGACTTGAAGTGTGGGGGCTCCAGATGAATAATCAGTGTCAGTGAAGGAAGATCGAAGTGTGAATAATGAAGCATCTAATCCAGTGAAGGATTAAAAGAGAAAATCAACTCGGATAGCAGTCCTTGATAAATCCGCTGACCGCAGGTACTTTTGCTTTGTTTTTGTTGTTTCCTTTTATAAACTGGTCAAGAGAAAATAGTTTTGTGTTGGTTCTTCAACAATATACTGTGGACTTAAATGTGACAAACTGTTGGGTGTGTTTGCATATACCTCAATATTGTAAGGCAGGAATTCCCATGATTCTAATCCCTGCATCACAGGTGACATTTGAAAAGGATCTTAGTGACAATAATCAAACTTGGCGTAATGTGACTGACTTCAAAGGTTGCATCTCTTCAGCTTGCAAGCACAAATTGTGGAGACACATGCTATGCCAAAGTGTTGAAGGAGTTAAGGGATGTTATATTATGTTATGTTTGATTGTGCCAAGTATCTGTGGAAATCAGATTAATTAATAGTATGCTCAGGAAATGACATAGGAGGAGGAGACTGCATCTATTTTAACAAAAGATGGTGCACCAACTGTAAAATCATACTATCACACTGCTGTGAGAACTTAGAATTCTTGTCCATTAAATGTAGACCATTTTACTTGCTCAGGGAGCTGAATGGGTTCAGTGTAACAGTGGTGTATATCTCACCTAGTGCTAATACCACTGAGGCTCTAAATAAACTATGCAATTACATGGGTGAGCTGCAGAGCAAATATCCTGACTTTGTACACATGGCAGCTAGTGACTTTAATAAAATAGATCTGAAAGAAGTACTCCCAGACTACCATTAGTATGTGGATGTTCCTACAAGGGGTAATAATATCTTGGACAAGGTGTACATAAACTTAAAGATTATAAGGCAGTGTAACTTCTACAAATGGGAAACTCTGATCATTATACCACCTTGCTATTGCCAGCTTACAAATCTGCATTTGTTAGTGAGAAACCCATAAAGAAACAAATCAGGGTATGGCCCTATGGGCTATGGAGGCACTCCAAAACTATTTTGAAAGAACCAACTGGGATATGTTCAAGGAGGCAGCCACAGTGAATCACTATCTGAAGATTGATGAATACACTGAGGTAGTGATGGCAAACATTTTGCACTGTGTTGATGAGGTAACAAATACCAAGAGTACTGCTATTAGATTTAACCAGAAGCCATGGCTCACCCCTAAGGTATATGAGCTTTTGAAGGAGAGACATGCAGCTTACACGGCTAAGGACAAAGCAATCCTAAGTGTAGCAAGACGTAATCTGAGGAGGGGTATAAAGGAGGCTAAGAGAGAGAGAGTATGGCAGAAAGGTACAGAGCCACTTTGAAGGCATGAAGGATGCAAGGAGACTATGGCAGGGCATATAGGAGCTCACTGACTAGAAAATCAGGTCAGCACAGTGTGAGGACAGTACTGAATTCCTGGACAGTTTGAACATCTTCTTTGGTAGATTTGAGGAAAAAAAAAACAACAGGATGGCACTAAAGCTACCCACTGATGAGAAGGCTGCAGTACTAAGCCTCAGCACAGAGAAGGTAAGAAGACAGCTAAGGAGAGTGAACCCCAGGAAGGCTGCTGGACCAGACAACATACTGAACAAGGTGTTAAAAGGTTGCGCTGATCAACTATGCACAGTGTTCAGGGAAATATTTAATACCTCTCTAGCTATGGCAAAAGTACCATCATGCTACAAGGAAACTACCATCATCCCACTACCAAAGAAAACTACTTCCTCCAGGACTAACAACTACAGACCAGTCACTCTAACATCCACTGTTATGAAATGTTTTGAGCAGCTGATCAAAAAGCATCTTTCATCCTGCCTAACTCCTGATTTTGACCCTATGCAGTTTGCGTACAGGGCTAACTGATCCACGGCTGATGCCATAGCAGTAGCACTGCACATCTCCCTTGAACATTTAGAGGGCAAAGACAACTATGTGAGGATGCTGTTCATAGATATCAGCTCTGCATTTAATATGGTGGTAGCAGTGCAGCTGGCAGAAAAACTGGCAGATTTAGGAATGAGTAAACATCTCTGTAACTGGATCCTGGACTTCCTGATAGAGAGACCACAGAGGGTGTGTTCAAGTAAGAACACATCAAAGTGCATCACGATTAACACCGGGGTTCCACAAGGATGTGTTCACATTCCACTGTTATTCACCATCCTGACCAACAACTGCTATGCTAAGCACAAGTTCAACCATATCACCATTGTTATGGCTAGGCTTGTATAGGCCCTAGGGCCGATAGCCTAGTACCAACATATGAACCTATGAACCAAGTTTGCTGATGACATCACAGTCATGGGGATAATTTCAAAGGAGGATGAAAGAGTATACAGAGAGGAGGTGGCATCTCTGATTTGTTGGTGCGAGAAAAAAACCTTGACCTGAATGTAAGTGAGACCAAAGAGATTATCATCTACTTCAGGGAAAGGGGAACAAACCACCCAGAATTCAGAATCGATGGTGAGGGTGTGGAGAGGGTTAAGAGTATGAAATTCCTGGGTGTACACATATCAGAGGATCTCTTGTGGGCAGGAAACACCAGCCAGCTGTTGAAGAAAGCGCACCAGTGCCTCCACTTTTAAAAAAAAGCTGAAAAAGCTAAGCTTCCTCCTCATATTCTCTTCTCCTTCTGTAGAGGTACAATAGAGGGTATCCTCACCTGCAACTTCACAGTGTATAGAGCATCCTCACCTGCAACTTCACAGTGTAGAGAGCATCCTCACCTGCAACTTCACAGTGTATAGAGCATCCTCACCTGCAACTTCACCGTGTGTAGAGCATCCTCACCTGCAACTTCACAGTGTAGAGAGCATCCTCACCTGCAACTTCACAGTGTAGAGAGCATCCTCACCTGCAACTTCACAGTGTAGAGAGCATCCTCACCTGGAACTTCACAGTCTATAGAGCATCCTCACCTGCAACTTCACAGTGTATAGAGCATCCTCACCTGCAACTTCACAGTGTATAGAGCATCCTCACCTGCAACTTCACCATGTATAGAGCATCCTCACCTGCAACTTCACAGTGTAGAGAGCATCCTCACCTGCAACTTCACAGTCTATAGAGCATCCTCACCTGCAACTTCACAGTGTATAGAGCATCCTCACCTGCAACTTCACAGTGTAGAGAGCATCCTCACCTGCAACTTCACAGTGTAGAGAGCATCCTCACCCGCACCTTCACAGTGTATAGAGCATCCTCACCTGCAACTTCACAGTGTAGAGAGCATCCTCACCTGCAACTTCACAGTGTAGAGAGCATCCTCACCTGCAACTTCACAGTGTAGAGAGCATCCTCACCCGCACCTTCACAGTGTATAGAGCATCCTCACCTGCAACTTCACAGTGTAGAGAGCATCCTCACCTGCAACTTCACAGTGTGGTTTGGAAGCTGCACAGTTACAGAAAGGAAGGCACTACAAAGAGTAGTGAGGGTTGCAGAAAAGATAACAGGTTCCAGTCTTCCATTGATACATCTTTATTCTGCCAGAAGCATCTGAAAGCTCACCATAATATTACAGGACAACAAGCATCCTGTGCATGGACTGTTCCATCTGACATTGGGCAGGCAATAGTGCAGCTACAGGACTACAAGATTTAATAACAGTTTCTACCCTACAGTGATTAGACTTCTGAACTTGGGCTTTAGTCCCAGAGATCTGGACACATAATAAGTCATTTTTTTTTATTTGTGCAATATATACTTACATATATTCCAAGCATGTGCAATATGTATTTATTATATCCATAGTCAGTATTATTTAACCCACTCAAGTGCAGTATTTGAAAAATAACATAGGCACTGCTCAGTCTGCAGTGTGTTTTGTATTACTTTAAGTACGGTAGTTAATTCAACTCAGGGAGGATATTATTTTTGTTGCTAAATATCTCTGCTCTTTCTTGGGTGGGAGTAGTATTGTATTTGTTAGTTATGTTTATTCCTCTATTTGTATCTGCTGTTTCATTTTACTTTGTAATCTCAAGAATTGAGCTGATACATGAAATTTCATTTAAGCTACACCTTCAAAATGACAATAAAGTTTACTTTGACTTGACTTGATTTGGCCTTCTCGGGCTTGGGGATGATTCATTGTATGGATGTCTGTAAGACGGTGTGTACCAGTACTAAATGTTACAAGGCTGAAAGATAATACATTTTAGACCAGGTGGTCTATGTTTTAAAATGCATATTTGTGAAGTGCTCACGTGAAGTTCTAACAAACAATCACGAGGGATGAGGACATTTTTAAATACATTGATTCACTGAAAGTAATGTAACATCAAAGTTCTGCATGCATGACATTCATGAAAAAGGGTACATATGCAGTGTTTTTTTCCTTTGTTCTTGGAGACTGATCTGGAAATTTGAAAAGGCAGTGTCCCAGCACTGTTTATGGAATAAACCAGTACTTTTCACATCCTGAAGTGTTATTATTGACTCAAGACTAAAAGGTAAAACTCTTTGTTATTTATTTGTGAATTTTAACAGGTGCATATGTATGTATATATATATATATATATATATATATATATATATATATAAAACATAACAAGCTTTCCTTATCTGTAAATCACTATAATATTAAAGTGAGCATTTCATCTACTGGTAAAAATGTTACCTCTCCAACATTAGCAGATAAATCACACCTGAGAAAGTCTGGTCTCAGAACTAATACTGTGCTTACAGATAACCAATTATATCTGCCTTGTACATTTCTCCACTCACATCAAAGATCTATAGCCTTCCCTAGCAGTGAAGTTAACACTCCCTGTCTCAAAAGATGAATTTCAGTCCCAAGGTTTAATCTACATTAATCTGTCCTGCCTCTGTTTGCCACTTGATTGGTATTGCATCTGACCACATCATGTATTTTGTGGGAGTGCTGACCGCACATAGCAGTACCATTTATTTCC
This sequence comes from Protopterus annectens, assembly GCF_019279795.1. Taxonomy (NCBI): domain Eukaryota; kingdom Metazoa; phylum Chordata; order Ceratodontiformes; family Protopteridae; genus Protopterus; species Protopterus annectens. Next base: position 1,192,809,430 of record NC_056737.1, read on the forward strand.
TGGGCTTCATGGAACCTCTGTACCATAAAGTGATAAATCATGGACTCATTATAGAATATCCAGACTATAAGACTCTGTACTAAAGAACCATTAAACAACTTCTACATTGTAAGGCTATAGATCTTGGGACCTTTTCAGTGTGAACCTGTGGATTATACAGTTTTACTCCAAAAGACTACAGATTAGGGAACTGATAAGGATCCTTTATATATAAAGGCTATTGAAGATGGAATATTTTATGGAGTATTTATACTGTGAACCTGTCAATAATGGGACCATTACAAAGCCTTTTTCAATCCCTCTAGTCTGAAAAACAATATATCAGGAGACAGCTATGAAATGCTTACTTTAAAATTATAGATCACTGAAACATTATCCCACATTATCTCTGTAAAGTTACAGATCTTGGAAGTAAATCCAACCTCTGTAGAATTATGAATCTTGTAAATTACCCTTTGTAAGACTAAAGGTCATGGGATCATACAATGGTAAATACATTTCTTGTTTTCTCTCATTAGCATGGAAACTTCAGAAGGTATGTTATTGGAAATGAGATATAGTGACACCAATGTACAACTGTAACACCCAGAATGATTTGTCAGTCAAGAGATTATAATTTTCAGTTGTATAAACTATGTAATAAATAACAAACCTGCTACTGGAGATGGATTCAAGAATATTCTTTTAAAGTCATCCAGTCTTCTCAAGGTACGACCTAAATTTAAAAGTTTCTTCTTGGCTTCCAAAGAGGCACTTTACAAGAAGAAAAAGAAGAAAAAGTAGGAAGTTGTTAATATTTAGTTTTATACAGATGTTCATGTATGCACTTCTATATAGATATAAATGTTACATATTAAAAAAGAAAGAGTCAATATCTGTAAAAGATAGGAACATGAAGAACTGAGCACTTTCTTAGCTTTTGCAGTACTACAGTATTTCTTAGAACTAGGAGTACTTTATTTTTGCTTTACTCTTGGCATTCATATAACTAACTGTGCATCTTAAATACTTTTTAAATAATTTAACCTGTTTCTGCCACTACCTCAGTTCCTAGAATACTTGTAAAAGGCTGTTCTGAGCATGGCTTATTCCTTTTCTGAAAAAATATATCTCCTAACAGTCTGTAACCCACTAGACTCAAGACAGCAAGTGAATGTTGTTACTGATGCTAATTTAATAGCCTACCTATCTCAGAAACTGGAAAGGGTAACTTACAGAATGCAGCACCCCCCACTGATGCATGCACAGACTAAATTGCAGCTACCCCTCCATTTTATTGTAATAACTTTACATATTCAGGCAAGTCATTCCACCAAAAAAGAGTGGTGAGCGGGTCAACTACAACATTTGGGCAAATGATCATTTGAAAGTTTCAGCCTAAGTAAGTTAACTAAGATGGGGGGGGTTGCTTCCCATTTGTCTTTGCACCCATTCTTCTGTTATGTTTAACTCCAGGGTTAGTATATCTCAGAATGATGAAGGAAAAACATGCACTACCCCATCCATTTACCAAATCTAGTTGAAATGTTGATCTCTTTATCCAGTTTAAAAATTTGTGCAGATTCTTTTCAGCTGAATAACCTTCACTTGATTTGCACTAAGAAGCTGTACAGGTGTATCTGACACACAACCTCTACATCACAGTATTCTATTATAATGTTACAGTCCATCTGTGGATCTAGGTAAATTCTGATACATCATCTTCACTCAGACTTATAATGTTTGCCTAGGATCTCTGCATAAAGTACAGTTGTCGATAATACATATACTTAACATAACAATAGATCCTGAAATATTATAATGATAACAATGAATCAAAGCATTTGAGTTATAGTCTGACTTACAGCTGTACTATTTGACTTGAAATTCCACAAGCTGTGCCTTCTTTCCCTACAGACCAAACCAGGCTTATACCTGCATGCACTGACATAGCTATATGGGTCTAGGACACATGCTCAACTAGGATATGTCCGAATCACAAAACATCGAACACACATACATGAAACCGCTTAACATCGAAAAGCGCTTCCGTGTATGTGTAGTTCAAAAAAAAATCTACGTTTCTGCAGGGGGACTCCCCCCCTGCACACCCCACACCCACCTACTTTATTATTCACACTCCGAGATCGCATTACAATGGGGAAAAGGGAAGTTTCCCTTACCCACACTGTAGTCTGATCTACGAAAAAGGCACACATACATGGAAGCGCTTGTTGATGTTAAGCGCTTTCGTGTATATGTGTTCGATGTTTTGTAATTCGGACATATGCTAGTCGAGCATGTGCCCGGATCCCAGGTATACACATGGCTTCCTTTTATAAATAACACTAGTGCAGGTTTTCCTTAATTCATCAGTGCAAGACACCATGCAAGACAGGATGGAGCAGTAGATAAATAGCCCTATTTCTATCTAATTAAATAAAAACATATTATTTTTGATACAAAAGAAAAGTAAGATGTTTAAAAGTGGTGGGTATAATTGCAGTAATGTGTAAATGGTCATGTACATGAGTGAGTGAGTACACAAGTGAGTGAGTGAGCAAGGGTGAATGAGCAAGTGAGTAAGTGACTGAGTGAGTGAGTGAGTGAGTGAGTGAGTGAGTGAGTGAGTGAGTGAGAGTGGGTATGATAGAAACCATAGTTAAATTCAAACAGAATGCCAATACTAGTAGCAGTGAAACAACTAACCAGGAAAGTTTTGTATGAATATTGCTGTTGTGCAATGTAAGCAAGTTTAACATGAAAAGCCTTGCTGTGCATTAACTTTAACTAATCAACTACATACCTGCCATGTGCTGGAAAGTGTCTGCAACGTATCCTTTATGGAGCAGTCCTTGCACTTTAAAGACCACTTACTAAGCTGGCCACTGTCCTTTCTCCTAACCAATATAGTGCACTGTATATGCCCTTGCTTTTTCTGTCTAGCTGTTTGGTGTACGCCTTCAGTAAATTAAAGAATACTATTCTAGTTTATACTGCTTTGTCAGTTCCTCTGTACTAGCTATAAACTGATTGTTCTCTGTAGTAATGGCCCTGAGGGTGGGAAGTCAGCAACATTTATCTTTGCTTTCCTCTCCTCCCCTACCCTACCCCCTAATTCCCACCCACTCCCTCTTACTCTGCCATTATACTTTCCACATGCACCTTTCACCTGTGACACCCAGTCCCTAACCCTCCCAAGACAACTTTATCACAGTAATACAAACACTATTTACATTTACATGTTTCCATCTAATGTTTAGTATAATTTCCATCAGCTTTCTTCCCTCCCACACTGCTTTTCATAATATAAATTCCTGCTCAGACCCCTCCCCAACAGTACCTATCTATTATTCAACATTTGAACTTTGACTTTCCCCAAGTAAACCCTCACTGCTTCCTATCTTAACTGTCTTAGTCTAACCTTTCAAACTCCTCCATTTGTAAAAGTTTAGAAACATTTCTCCTATAATTACTTTACTCATACCTCACTTACTCATGAGCTTATCTACTGCTTGAAACTTAACATTCTACCAACATCCATTAACCTTACAATTCCAACAAATCTCTTATACTGTGTACTCCAACCAAAATACTTCTAAACCTCATCTCTCTATCACACCCTGTCTATATCAGCACTCGTATATCCTCCTACTGAAGAATAATCTTCTGAACCTCATCTCTCCATCACACCATATCTGTACCAGCACCCAGATATCCTGCTGCAGAAGTTTATCTAAAGTATCAGCCACAAGTTCAGCATTAAATATAAAATCAAGTAAAATGCGTCTACTTGTACCATCATTTCTCTATAACCATAGAACTGAGCTGTGACATTCACCAAAACCCAGGCCCACCTCAGCAGATACAGGCACCAGATAGCATATCCCCATCAGCTGCTTTATCACTAATACATCACCCATAGCCCAACCTAGTCTTTATATTTGCCAATCCAGTTTACAAAGTATTTATAACAAAGTCCCTCTAGTGTATGCATGAATAGCAATACACACTCCAGACATCTTACTTGCCACTGAAACCTGTCCCCACCAGGAAAAAAAAAGAAAAGAAAAAAAAAAGAGATTACCCCACCAACAAAAAACTGGTGGTGTTGCTCCTTTCTCCATAAACACACATTTCCATTTTCCCCATACCCTGCCAACTTTATCAAGCTCAGATGTCCTACTAGCCATGCTAAAACTAAACTCTCACAAGACAATCACAGTCATGGGTATATATGTACCCCCAGGTAACAATGCTGAGCATTGGAAGACATTCTCTGATAAAACTTGTCAATAATCACTCATGAAACCATAATGTTGGATGATGTTACTACAGAGTGGTAAACCATACAATCGGAAAATCCAGCCAATAATATACATCTCTGTACAAGTTACACTGACTAGACATAAGAAAGTCACGGCCAGCAATGAACCCTCGATTGGCCTAAGTAATCACTCACTAATCTATGCCATAAGATGCCCAAAACACATAATTGTAGATTTGTAAGGATACATATTATGTTTCATGAAGTCACTTTGATTAATAGACTACATCTCCGTAACTTGGAGTCACTAAAGACTCTCCTTGTAGGCGATACTGTCTCTGAGTTCAACAAACTCTTTGTAGGTGTTCTAAACACACAAGCACCACCACATTAAAAAGAATCAAAGCCAACTCTGCCCCATGCTATCCTTAGCAACTAAACAACTCATGAAACAAAGACACAAAGGATGGAAAGACTGGGTGAAAAAATAAAATGTCTTCCACTCTGTTAGCTTACAGACAACTAAGAAACCTAGCAAAACATCTTAACACCAAAGATAAGGAAACTTACTGTTCAAACAATCAAAATATATATACAATAAACTGTTAAATCCAGGGCAAGCTATACAGCCAACAGCAAACATTAACAGAAACAATATGATACCATAGCCAGCCAATTCAATACCCACTTTATACAGACAGTTCAACCTGTCAACTAACCAAGACTGAGACTGCTACTCAAGCAAATAACCTCCATCAACATTTATCCTTCCAACCAGTTCTCAAAGATACCATCAAAAATATATAAAAAAATTAAAGTCTACTAAAACTTCTCCTGACAATTTACCTGGTTAGTGTCTTAAAATAGTAGCTACAGCTAGTATATATTCAGTTTTAATTCTGATAAATTGATCCGGATCTGAAAATAAAATCCCCTCACTATGGAAAAAATCACTGATTATTTCACTACACATGGGTAGAATACAGATCTTTCAGACTATAGGCTAATTGCCATTTTAACTCCTCTATCAATAGTACTAGATAAAAATGTATTCATAAACAAGTTATAAACTGTCTAATAAATAACCACCTTGTGTCTCCAACCCAACATGGCTTATGTCCTTATCACAGTACAACTACTGCCTTGTTGTATTTTGTTAAAATTGCCATCACCCACAAAAATGCCCGAAGCCCAGTCTCCACCATCTTCCTTAACTTATACTTTTCATATTGTGTCCCACCAGATACTTTTACATAAACTCTAATCCTTAAGGCTCACCTACTCTTCACTGCAAAGGTTCCATAGCTACCTTTCAAATTGACCACAAGCAGTGAGATGGAAAAATAATGTCACCACTTTTGTAGCCAGTAACTACTTTTGTCCCTGAAGGACCTATACTAGGCCCAATACATTTCAACTTATTCATCAATGGCCACAGAAAAATGCTACCCTAATTCAATAAGCCGATGATTTAACCCTAATATTTTATGCCAAATCTCTTTTTAAATTCTAAGACCTCACACAGGGACCCTTCTTATTGATTGAAATATGGTTAAACCACAACTACTTCTAAAACCTATAAATAAATAAATAAATAAATAATAAATTATTCCACCTGACCCAAAATGAATTCCTGCCAAAACAACAGTATTCACTATTGTCTCTGCCAACAAGACCATATCTTGTTTGGGGCCCAAAACTCTTAGCTCCAGCTACTCATTGATGGATTCTTCAATAAGCCCTATATTGAGTATCTTTTTTATATCCTCCTGAACTGCCTTCCTTTGGGATTCAGAGATCCTGTAGGGTTTTAAGTTACCCATTTTCTTTGAGTTGGATTTGATTTGTCTTGGAGAATCATTTTGTTCCACATAAGTAACTCGTGCACTTCCTGTTTTGGGACATCTGCCAATGTATCTTCTACTAGTGACTTTGGAATGGAAACCATCCTTCTTAACGTATCATGCTACCTAGTCTCAGCTGCAAACTTACCACTGTAGACTGTACCTTTTCCCAAGCCTTTAAAACATGAATGTGATATATTTGTTTGACCTATCTCTTCTTTGTATATCTGACTTTATCATTCACATTATTTGGCTTTTCAGTTATCTCAAATGGTCTTTGCCATTTTGCTAAAACATCATTTATTACAGAAGAAACTAATGCTTAGTCCATGACTTGAAGTTCTCTCCTTATTGTGTTCCTGTTATATATTCCCTGTCAAGGCTACTTGTCTCATCTCCATATGCTCTCAGGCTGTGACCATCACTACCCAATAAACTGCCATGTGTACTGGTATAATATTCTCACACACTTCTGACCAGGGTCGTTCTTCTTCTTCTTCTTCTTCTTCTTCTTCTTCTTCTTCTTCTTCTTCTTCTTCTACTTCTTCTTCTTCTTCTTCCCTCCTCATTTTCTTCTTCTTCTTTTTCTTCTTATTCTCCTTCTTCTTCCTCTTCTTCCTCTTCCTCTTCTTCTCCTCCTTCTTCTTCTTCTTCTTCCTCTTCTTTCTTCTTTCATCTTCTTCTTTCTCCTTCTTCTTCTTCTTCTTCTTTCTTCTTCTTCTTCTTTCTTCTTTCTTCTTTCTTCTTCTTCTCCTTCTTCTTCATCTTCTTTCTTCTTCTCCTTCTTCTTTCTTCTCCTTTTCCTTCTTCTTCTTCCTCTTCTTCTTCCTCTTCTTCCTCTGCTTTTTCTTCTTCTTCTCATGTCTCCTTTGCAAAGTGTAACAGACACCAGAGATCCCTGCCACACAGGAGCTCAAAAGGACTAAATCCTGTTGACAGCTACAGTACCTCTCTAATGTCGATACGGTTTTGGGATCCTGTTGTAACACTCCACTAATCTCTATATCTGGGGTAATACAATGAGGTTTTGAAATTATTTATTTTAAAACATTAGTATTCAAGATGTCACAATGACTGGGATTCTGTGATCAGTAAGATATTTTTTGGTATCTCCACTCTAGAAAGCAGTAGTACCCCTTACTGCCCTTGATAGCATTATCTTTCCATAACGGGATTGCTTTGGGATAGCTACCCTGTTAAAAATAAAATAAAATAATCAATCTATTGGTCTTAGCTACTAACCCTATTCTAAACTAGAAGTTTAAGTACCTGCTTACTTTTCTACACTCACTGTGAAATAGTCATGTATGTATTGCCCTCCCCCTTGGATATTAGATTGAAAGTCTATCTATGATGTGTAAGTCTATCTATGAGGTTTTATTCGAATGAGGCACATGCATGTGTTTTTCTATTTTTCTGTTTTGTGCCTAGTGTCTTGACGGAATTTTTGCTTGATGCTATAATAGACCAAAATGTTTTTTCTCTGTTCACTGAACACTGGCTATAGTTGTCTTGTCGCTAGCTGCTGAATTAGAGCTAAATGTTTTTACTGCTCATTGAACTCTGGACCCAATGTTTTAGACTATAATTGCTACATTTTTAGTTAAAAAACTTTATACTAGCTTAAATTTTTTTCTTTTAAATTACTAGTTCCAATGTTTACAAATAGCAGCTTTTATCTAGTTTATAGAATGAAACAAAATACAAAAAGTGGAATGCTCCAGTACTAATGCCTAGTTTCAGATGTTACTACATGTTGATCCTGTTGACAGCTGCGGTACCTCTCTAATGGCGATACAGTTTTGGGATCCTGTTGTAACACTCCACCAATCTCTATGTCTGAGGTAATACAATGAGGTTTTGAAATTATTTATTTTAAAACATTAGTATTCAAGATGTCACAATGATTGGGATTCTGTGATCAGTAAAACATTTTTTGGTATCTCCACTCTAGAAAACAGTAGTACCCCTTACTGCCCTTGATAGCATTATCTTTCCATAACGGGATTGCTTTGGGATAGCTACACTGTTAAAAAGAAAATGAAATAATCAACCTATTGGTCTTAGCTACTAACCCTATTCTAAACTAGAAGTTTAAGGTACCTGCTTACTTTTCTACACTCACTGTGTAATAGTCATGTATGTATTGCCCTTCCCCTTGGATATTAGATTGTAAGTCTATCTGTGATGTGTAAGTCTATCTATGAGGTTTTTATTTGAATGAGGCACATGTATGTGTTTTTCTGTTTTTTCTGTTTTGTGCCTAGTGTCTTGATGGAATTTTTGCTTGATGCTATAATAGAGCAAAATGTTTTTTCTCTGTTCACTGAACTCTGGCCATAGTTGTGTTGTCGCTAGTTGCTGAATTAGAGATAAATGTTTTTACTGCTCATTGAACTCTGGACGCAATGTTTTAGACTATAATTGCTACATTTTTATCTAAACTTTATACTAGCTTATGTTTTTTCTTCTAAATTACTAGCTCCAATGTTTACAAATAGCAGCTGTTATATAGTTTATAGAATGAAACAAAATACAAAAAGTGGAATGCTCTAGTGCTAATGCCTAGTTTCAGATGTTGCTATACCTGTTTCTGATATTGTTATGTTCTGTACAGGCTCATGTGTTTCTGTCTTAATTTTACTGTTTAACTAATTTCTCTCCTGTTACATACCTAGTATCCTTTATAACTTTCTTCTCCCTTTATGTTTTTTTTCTCCAGTTGTGCATACTTCTATTACCTAATTTCTCTACCTCCGGCTGTGCCCTACTAGACTCCAAATACCAACTTTATTCACCTACCTAACCCTGCTTGTGTAGCTCCTCACATGGGTAACCAAAGTACCCCCCTGGATTGAAAGCCAAGCTAAACTAAGATTGTATGCCAAATAATAATATTATATCTTCTCCTAAATGCATATGTTAGTGTTGTGATACTTGCTAAGTGTCCAATTTAAACTGCCATATCAGTCAGCCACCATACCCCCCTCTGCTTGCCTTTCTTACACTCCATTCACTCTTTCCCTAGTCATCCCAGCCTTTCCAGGATTTCTAACTCCCTCAAGCCTTTCCCTTCTAAATTACTTTTTCTTTCTTCTACTTCCACCCATCTACTGTAGTCTCCTCTCTGTGTAATTACAGGTTTTGACCACTAGACGGCTGTCTTCACCCACTTTTAATTTCACTCACTTCTCTACTTTCTTCTCATTATAAACTATTTACTCCTAATTCACTCTTACTGCTCTACCTTCCACTTACTATAGTCTTATAACCCTAGTATCTAGCCCTCTTCTTCTTCCTCTCTAGCCCTGTACAAGCCCTTACTCTCCCTCTGCCTCTTATTTTTTCCTTTCCTTCACTCACTACCACTGCCTTTTTTCTTACCTTCCATTGGTCTTACCTTCTTCTATATTGATTGTTTTTCTCCCTGCTATTACCTTCCTCTGGGTCTGCCCCACTCCGTTCGCCCTGCGGGCTCACTCTGCTCCTTTCCCTACCCCCAATTCCCACCCACCCACCCCCAGTTGTCCTAACCATATACTTCTATAACTACTTCCCCTCCTGTTATCAACCTATCTCTTTCCTCCTTAACTTACCAACCACACTCCCTAATTTACAACTCCTTCATTAAACTAATTACCTTCCTTGGCCTACTCCCTCTCATCCCTATTCCTCATCCTGTACTGATTATTTTCTATAGCACTCTCTTTTCCAAACTTTCTTGGCCTACTCCCTCACCTCCCTACATTTCATCCTGTACTGATTTTTATTTACAGCACTCTCTCTTACAACCAATTTTATTTACTTAATTAGACACTTCCTCTCTACTCAACCTCTTATAACACTCTCTCCTTTTACTTTCTACACTCCCTCCAACAACATACTCTCACCACTTATCTACACATCCCTATGGCCCCAACACACAAGTCTATACTTATGAACATCCTACTCTTGACTACAACTCTTGCTTCTCTTACTATACCATACACTCTAACCTTCTTTGAACATTCTTCTCTTCCTGAACAACACCACCACTACCATCAAACTCTACCAGATTCTTTCTTCTACTCCCTCAACCACAGTAATGTAACCTCCACCCTTATCTATATATTACCAAAATATCATAGAGCTACCCATCTTACTTACTCTCTTATGAAAAAAAAACTCAAATAATTATGACAAATTCCTTAAATTTGTACAATATCCTCATCTACACTCCCTATTAGATGGTGATATTCACCCAAACCCTGGCCTTATTACTGATAATGCTAATAGCCTACATAACCAAACATTGCCTGTTATCACTACCTTAACTAAATAACCTAACTCCCTCCTGATAGCTCACCTTAACATTCAAAGCATAAACAATAAAATATCCCACCTACATGATCTCTCATATGTGCATTCATTTGATATTCTCTGTATTACAGATACATGGCTAAAGCCCTCAACTCTGGACCAGGAGATTACCCCTCCTGGTTATAATATCCTAAGATGTGATCATAAAACCAAAAGGGTGGAGGTATAGCCATTTTGTACAAATCTAAATTCCAAGTATCACCCTTCAATATACTCCTACCACCAGACACCAATTCACAAACCCTTACTGCCAAACTTCAAATCAACAACTCCAAATCTATCTATATAATTTTCACATATCTCCACCCTGGAAATAATACCAGTACTCTTGAAAACATACTTAGTTACCTCTCTACTCATCTACCTCAGGAGACCATAGTATTAGGTGACTTTAATATAGACTGGGTTACCTGCAGTTCCCCTAATCCAACTAACCACATACATCTTTATGGATTCTCACAAATTATAACCACTCCTACTAGAATCCATAAGCCAAGCAGTAAGGGAACCACCCTAGACTGGATCCTTATCAACAGCCACCTTGATACCTATAAACCAGAAACCCTTCCTAATGATATCAGTGACCACATGCTAACCTACATTATTAAACAAAGAGTCCATATCCCAACTACTAACAACTTTAAAACCTCTCGCTCCAAAAACATTTTTAATCCAGAGAGCTTCCTAAATGAACTGAAAGCATGTGACTGGTCACCAATGTCTCATCTTCAACTTGATGAAGCAGTGACCTATTTTAACACTAAATTTATTCAAATCTTTGATTACCACGCCCCCTATCGCTTTTCATGAATTACAACCAAAATTGCCTCTTGGCTCACAAAACAAACTAGGCAAAACATCCTCCTTAGAAATAAAATCTGGGCTAAATGGAGAGCCTCCAAATGTCCATCGGATCACCTTTACTTCAAACAGTTAAAAAAATGCCACCAAGAAAGTTATTCTTAGAGACAAAAAAGAGTATTACCTTCATCTCCAACAAACCCATCCACAAAAATCCACAAAAATTCTGGTCAAGTATAAACAATCTTTTTCAGCCAGGACACTCTTCAACTCCTGCCCCAGCAGGATTCAACCATAATAACTCCAACCAGATTCCCGACACCTTTAATATCTACTTTACTGAAGCCATTCAAACCCTAGCCAATACTCTGCCACAAATGACCACTTCCCCATTAAATTCCTCTAAGATGGCTTCTCCCACCTTTCAAATACAACCTGTACCTACATCCCTAATCTGTAACCTCCTTCAAAAACTAAAACCTTGCACCCCATCTGCTGACTGTCTGCCAGCTGAATACCTGCAAATTGCAGCAAAAGCCATAGCCTATCCCATCTCCATCCTTATAAATAGAACTATTTTAGAAAGCAAAATTCCTGCCATATGGAAAGTATCTCACATCATCCCATTACATAAAGGTAGGTCATCTACTGAACTCTCCAACTTTCAGCCTATTGCCTTACTCTCTCCACTAGCTAAGATAATGGAAAAATGCATTCACAGACAGCTACTTGACCACCTTCTCCAAAATAACCTACTTGCCAACTGCCAACATGGCTTCAGGACATTCCATAGTACAACCACTGCCCTGCTGTCCTTTTCTGACTCCATAAACAAAAATCATAACAATAACACTTTTTCCTCTGCACTATTTATTGACCTTTCAAAAGCCTTTGGCATGGTAAACCACAACATACTTATAGACATACTAAAAGCCCAATCACTTGACCCACAAGCATTACCTGGAAAACAGACAGCAAGCAGTACTTTGGGATAATAATCTTTCTACATCCCTCCCAGTGAATATTGGAATACCCCAAGGCTCCATCTTAGGACCCCTACTCTTTTCATTGTTTATTAACGATTTACATACTCAAATTCCTCAAGCCACCTGCATATAATATGCAGAGCAACACTGCCTTCTCCTGAACCCCCAAAAAACAAAATTATTGCTCTTTGCTCCAACTCTAAAATCACCTCAACTGTACTTCACAATAACCCCAAACAATGGAACTAGCATAACCCCAGACACTACAACCCGTCTTCTAGGAGTAACAATTGATAACAACCTTAGCTATGATGACCACATTAATTCTACAATAAAGTCTGTTAACAAAAAACTAGGCACCCTTTACAGAATCAAACACTTCCTCACCTCATCAGCCAGAATGACTATTGCCAAGGCCCACCTTATGTCTACCCTGTTCTATGCTTCTGCGATATATACCAATCTATCTAAGAGCAACCTTACCAAACGTTTCACCAGTTATAATAATATAGCCGGATTTGCCACTGGTACCCCTTTTAAAACTCATCACTGTCTCAACCTCAAACAACTGGGATGGCTAGAACTGTAAAACCAACTACTTTGTCAACAACTAGTTATTACCCAAAAGGTCCTTTATCACCCTAACAATACCCCTATCCTCACTAATCTGATTACACCATACAAAAATCTTGAAACACTATGCTCAGCTAATAAGCTCCTTGTTGCCACTACTAAGTCAAAAAACAAAGCTGGGGACTCACTTTTCTCCAACACAGTAGGTAAAAACTGGTACCAGATTCCTACTGAACTATCCACCCTTGCTTCAACTTTCCTATTTAAAAAAAATATCTTAAAGAACATCTTAAATCTCACTGGCTTTGTCCTGCTCTAACCCTGACTGACAGCTTATTCCCCTTCTTGCTCTCTCTACACTTCTCTTCCTCCATACTATTCTTTGATGCTCACTTTGTAATCTATATAAAAATTTATTTTTGTTTATCTTTCTGTTATTGGATATTAATTCAACCTACTAAATGACTTATTACTATTTTGTTCTTACCAACATAGCCAATGTACTGTAACTTACTTGACTAATACTATATATTGTATTCTTTGTCACTGCTAGTGCTTGGAGCTTTTCTCCCCGGGCCTCTACTGAAAATGGACATATATCCAGTTAGACTAGCCCGGTCAGCAAATGTAAAATAAATAATAAATATAGCATCACTAGTATATATAAGAATCCATTATTAGACCTGACTACTAATATGATGTCTATTACAGTCCATTCAGCAGATACCCCTATGATGGGCATGGGAATTAAAGAAATTTTGAAGCAAATATTTTGGAGCTATTTTCTTCCACTCATGGAATACTGTAAAAAAAAAACTGGCTAAGACTCTTGCTTTGGTTTTCTCTATAACTATGTCCCTTCAAGCTCATGGATGTGTGCTGTTGTCAGCACTAAATTTCCAAAGGGTTTCAGTACTGATACTTGGTACAGTACATCATTTTGTATGTCAAATACAGATAGGAAGTAGGAATACTTGTGACAGCTCCATCTCCTACTACTCTGGTTATGTCCCCTAGCTCTTCCTGCAACTGGGCCTTTTTAAGGTTTAACTAACTAACTTACCTGGAGGAAAGCTAAGTCATGGATACTTTCAATAGTAGCTTCTGTCCAGTGGATGAGACACTAAATGCAGATCTCATCAGTCTGAGTTGGTGGTAGCTCAGGCGGATGAAAATTATCCCATGGAACTTATTTGGTGCTCTGGCCAAATTTCCCCTAGTCAGTATGAGCACAATATCATGTCTACCTGAAAAGAAACCATTGGACTAGTGAATAAATAAAATTAAAAAATCTCATGAAGTATGCCGTTCTGTCTGTTCTCCTGCTTTCACAGGTGCAGGGGTTTTAGTGTCCTGATCTTGTCCAAGAAGACAGCTCATATGAATAATCAGTGTATTCACCTGTTATTTCAGCTTCCTTAGAAGATTCATGGACTTTTCTGTCTGATTCTGTCTAACCAACACCCCTTCTTTCTCTTAATAGTTTTTATAATCCAGTTACTCAGTGTCTGCTATCCTTTCTCTGCCCTTCTTTATGTCCCCTGAGTCTATGGTCACCTCAGAACTTGAATGACATCCTGTGGATGTTTTTTTTTCCCCAACAACTGTGCCTGTTGCTTTTATTTTCAGCTTAACTTCCTCTTCCTTCTGTTTAGTACCATTCCCTCTCTGTAGCTACACTTTAACTTATGGAAGGGTGCTCTGGTCTTCCTCCTCTTGTATGCTCATCCACATCCTTGTTTCTTTAGGGCTTTCTAATGCCACTCCCTGGCCTTTATTACTCCTTAGTGTGTTAATACTTATGACTGTTGGTAATTCCCTTCACTCTTTTTTAAGAGAAGGTCATGGGCTGATTTCCTGGAGTCTATTTTTTTAATACATGTCTTAACCAGGTAAACCTACTGGATACAACTGTTCCTATTCATGGGTGCCACAGGAACACTGACTGTTTAAGTGATTTGCTCAGAGTCATGTGGTGGGCAAACAAATGTAGAGAGAATCAAACCCTGATCTCATGACCTACATGAAGCAGTGTGTTCACACCTCAGAGCCTTGGTCCATGGACAATAATATGGAACATGAGGGAAAGGTGCGTAGGTAAATACATCTCAAGTGTAGATAAATGATATGGAACATGAGGGAAAGGTGCGTAGGTAAACACCTCTCCAGTGTAGCATAGTGATATGGAACATGAGGGAAAGGTGCATAGGTAAACACCTCTCAAGTGTAGCACAATGGTATAGAACATGAGGGGAAGGTGCATAGGTAAATACCTCTCAAGTCTCAAGTCTAACACAGTGGCGTCCTCTCCTGTTCAGCTGTTGAATCTGGGAATCTTGAGGCAATGTTACAATTGCCTCATGTACACAGACAACCCTCTCCTCCTCCCAACAAATACAAATATATGTGAGAGATGCAACTATATAGCCAAACTGGAGGCTGAGCTCTCTCAACTCAGTACTGGCAAAACCAGTCAGGAGGAGAAGGTAACCATGCACACCACAAACCCAGTCTCACAAAGACCTATCACAACTGCAAACCAAACACATAAACACACAAAAACATACTCGGAGGCTCTGATTAAAAATCTACCAAAACAACAGAGGCCTCCAAAGCAGACACCCAAGCGACCACTACCTCAAGACATACCATATGCAATACATAGTTCACAAAGTCAGTCTGCTAAACAGTCACAGCCCTTAAGGCCAAACAACATGCCAGATACACTTGTAATAGGCGACTCCATAGTCAGACACACTGACATCCAGCTCACTAGACTGAACAAGGAAAAGGTTACAGGAAGCTGCCTGTTGGGCGCTAGAATCCGTCACATAACACAAGCACTCAGGTCACTCCAAAGCAAGTACAAATACAACTCAGTCATTATCCATGCTGGTGTGAATGACCTGAGACGTACCTCCCTGGACTACATGAAAAGAGACATAGAGGAGCTCTCTGATTATGTAGCCCAGGCCGGTCTTACCCTGACCCTGAGCAGCATCTAACCCTCACCAAGAATGATGCCACAGTGCAAAGACAAAATGATCAGCTTTAACAATTGGCTTAATTACTGGTGTCATTCTAAGGGGATCCAATGTCTTTCTGCCTGGGATGACATGCTTGACAAGCCACGCTGCTTCACAAGGGATGGCTTGCACCTGTCACCCCTGGGCTTTCGGATATTGGCCAAAACTCTTGCCACCCCCATAGTGCCTTTTTTAGGCAAGGCTCAAAAGACAAACCCACCTCCCTAGAAAACACAAGTGAAAAAAAACTAAGGGTAATGCTGCTCAATGCCAGAAGTCTAAACCTCAAGATGCACACTCTCGAAGCCCTCCTCAGTATGGAGAACATCGATGTCTGTGCAGTGACTGAAACCTGGTTCAAGGCTCCTGAGAGCACCCCAGCACTACCAGGTTTTACCTCATATCATGCTTTCCGGCCCCAAAACTTGGACCGAACCACAAAAGGAGGGGGAGTATCCATATTCATCAAAGATACCCACACCTCCAGGTTAGTGGCAATGCATGAAGCATCAGAGACCATCCAGGTGCAACTAACCATAGACAAAACTGCCCTACAGGTTGTAGCATGCTACAGACCACCCCCTCAAACTCAGGAACCCCACTCAGCCTTCCTGAAGACACTGGAGAGTATGAATGTCTCACCAAATACCATCATATTGGGAGACTTCAACTACCCAAACATAGACTGGGAACATTAGTCAAGCCCCAACACCCTAGCCCAAAGGTTCCTAGAATTCATAAACTCAAATGCGATGGAACAACTAGTCACCACTCCCACAAGAGGAGATAATATACTAGACCTGATCATCACAAACATGGGGACAAAATGCTCCACACCGGAAGTATACCCCTCATTGGTGAGATCAGACCATAAATTAATCTCACTGAAAATCCACATCCCGCCCCCACCCCCTGCACAAAAGATCACAGTGAAGAACTTCTCAAAAGCCGACTTCACACTTCTTAAGACTGAAGTGGTATCCTTTAAGGCCCCTGGGCCAGTGGAAACCACAACCCACACTGCTGAATCCTTTATAAATGCCTTCTACGGGCACCTTCAAGAATACATGGATCATGCAATCCCTAATAAAACCAAGACCCATTCCCCCAAAGGCAGGCGCCCTGTCTGGTGGACCCCAGCCATTAACAAACTTTACAACAGGAGGAGGAAGCCACTACATGACAGAGCAAAATCCCTAAAAGGGAAGGCATATCTGATCAGTACTAGCAAAAAACTATGATCACTCATAAAATCATCCAAGGCCAACTTTGAGAGAAAAATCGCAAAAGGCACAAAAGACAACCACAAGGCCTTCTTTAGCTATGTTAGAAACATGGGTGGAAACTCCCAGATATGCTCAGAGTTAGTCCAAAATGACACAAAATACACTGAACCCACAGACATTGCCAACATTCTGGAAGACAGGTTCAGTGCAAATTTCTCCGCCCCCTCCCCCCCAAAAAGAGAGATATCTATCCCAGCAGAGTGTAGCCTCCCTAACATCTCAGATGCCCAGGTGAGAGCCACCCTCTCCAAAGCTAAAAACACAGCATCAATGGGACCGGATGGTGTCCCGGGCTGTGTGCTACATGAACTCCAAGAGGAACTAAATCCGCACATAAGGCTGCTGTTTAATCTTAGCCTTACTACAGGATACATACCCAAAGAGTGGCGTACAGCAACAGTGGTCCCACTCCACAAAGGCGGTGCTTCTATGGACCCTGGAAATTACCGCCTCATAAGCTTGACGAGCCTGGTCTTCAAAGCTATGGAAAGAATTATTATGGAACTCATAAACAAAGACATTGGGGACCTACAGACATTGGATCCTACCCAATCTGGCTTTGTCAAGGGCAGATCCTGCCTTTTGAACTTGGTTGACTTTTTTGAAACAGTCACTAAGGCCATTGATGAGGGTAAGGCAGTTCACACAGCCTACCTTGACCTAGCCTTCGACACAATACCCCACTCGGGCATCATAGACAAACTCACCAGCTTAAATGTAAACCCATATGTCACAAGATGGGTTGCAAACTGGCTCAAGGACAGAACCCACAAGGTCAGAATTGCTGGAGCCATGTCAGATTCTAAGCCAGTCACAAGCGGTGTCCCACAGGGCTCAGTCCTGGGACCCCTCCTATTCGGCATTTATTTTTCTGAGGTGCAAGCAAACATAAGAGGATTGTGGCTGACAAATTTCGCAGATGACTGCAAACTGGCCGCCATAATTGATACTCCAGCGGACACAAGCATCCTTCAGAGAGGCCTCATAGAAATGGATAATTGGTGCCAAAGCCATGGCCTTAAACTGAATGCTAAAAAATGTATAGTCATACCCTTTGGGAAAAACAAGGTACCCACAAATTACCACATAGGTGGTAATCCATTAAGTACGGAAGAGGTAATCAGGGACCTAGGGACCCAAGTTGACAGTAACCTCTCATTTGGCACTCACATTGCCAAGGTGGTTAGGAAGACCTTCTATATTGCCAACCTTATCATGAAGGGATTCAGATCCAGATCAAGAGAGGTCATTGTGCCCCTGTACTCTTCTCTTATCAGGCCCATGATTGAGTACAATGCCCCATTTGGAATGTATCTTACCCGACACCTGCAGCAGTTGGAACAACCCCAAAAGTTCCTCACCAAGAGGATAAAGGGTCTCAAACATATGTCATATGCTGCCCGGCTGAAGAAACTCCAGCTCTATTCAGTCGCATACCGCCTACTCAGAGGTGATTTATGCCTGACGTACAAGGCCATGTCCAATCTGGAATTAATGGACATGCGCCACCTCAGAAAATCGAAATCCATCCGAGCCATGAGAGCAAGAGGTTTGAACCTCAACACAGAAATAAATAGGACGTGCTGGAGGGACAGATTCATAACCCAGAGGCTCCATACACTCTGGAATAGAATCCCAGTCCACGTTAGGCAGAGCGCCTCACTAGCTCTCGTCAAGAAAAATCTTGACGAGTGGATGGGAGATCGTAGGTTTACCCCGGGGGTCATCTCTGTGTCACTACTAGACAGAGGCACAGTAAACTAAACCCTAAATGGGCATAGTATTCTCATCCCAAGGGGTGGCGAAAGCCACACACACTCTGGCTAGGCTTATAAATGCCCTAGGGCAGATAGCCTAGTATGAACCTATGAACCTATGAACCTATGGAACATGAGGGAAAGGTGCATAGGTAAATACCTCTCAAGTGTAGCACAATGATATGGAATATGAGGGAAAAGTGCATAGGTAAATACCTCTCAAGTGAAGCACAATGAAATGGAACATAAGGGAAAGGTTTGAGGTAAATACCTCTCAAGTGTAGCACAATGATATGGAACATGAGGGAAAGGTGCATAGGTAAATACCTCTTAAGTGTAGCACAATTATATGGAACATAAGGGCAAGGTGCATAGGTAAATACCTCTCAAGTGTAGTACAATAATATGGAACATGATGGAAAGAGGTGTAGGTAAATACCTCTCAAGTGTAGCACAATGATATGGAACATGAGGGAAAGGTGCATAGGTAAATACCTCTCAAGTGTAACACAATGATATGCAACATGAGTGAAAGGTACATAGGTAAATACCTCACAAGTGTAGCACAATGATATGGAACATAAGGGAAAGGTGCATAGGTGAATACCTCTCAAGTGTAGCACAATGATATGGAACATGAGGGAAAGGTGTGAAGGTAAATACCTGTAAAGTGTAGCATAATGATATGGAACATGAGGGAAAGGTGCGCAGGTAAATACCTCTCAAGTGTAGCACAGTGATATGGAAAATGAGAGAAAGATGCATAGGTAAATACCTGTCAAGTGTAGCACAATAATATGGAACATGAGGGAAAGCTGCATAGGTAAATACCTTTCAAGTGTAGCACAATGGTATAGAATGTGAGGGTAAGAAAGATAGGTAAATACGTCTCAAGTATAGCACCATGATATGGAACATGAGGGAAAGGTGCATAGGTAAATACCTCTCAAGTGTAGCACAACAAAATGGAACATGAGGGAAAGTTGTGCAGGTAAATGCCTCACAAGTGTAACACAGTGATATGGAACATTAGGGAAAGGTGCATAGGTAAATACCTCTAAAGTGCAGCACAGTGATATGGAACATGAGGGAAAGGTGTGTAGGTAAATACTTCTCAAGTGTAGCACAGTGATATGAAACATGAGGAAAAGGTGTGTAAGTTAATACCTCCCAAGTGTAGCACAATGATATGGAACATGAGGGACTGGTGCATAGGAAAATACCTCCAAAATGTAGCTCATTGATATGGAACGTGAGGGGAAAGGTGCATAGGTAAATACCTCTTAAATGTAGCACAGTGATATGGAACATGAGGGAAAGTTGCGCAGGTAAATACCTGTCAAGTGTAGCACAATAATATGGAACATGAGGGAAAGGTACATAGGTAAATACCTCCCAAGTGTAGCACAGTGATATGGAACATGAGGGAAAGGTGTGAGGTAAATACCTCTCAAGTGTAGCACAGTGATATGGAACATGAGGGAAAGGTGCATAGGTAAATACCTCTCAAGTGTAGCACAATGATATGGAACATGAGGCAAATACCTCTCAAGTATAACACAGTTATATGGAAAATGAAAGAAAGGTGCATAGGTACATAGCTCTCAAGTGTAGCACAATGATATGGAACATGAGGGAAAGGTGCATAGGTAAATACCTCTCAAGAGTAGCACAGTGATATGGAACATAAGGGAAAGGTGCATAGTTAAATATCTCTAAACCAATGATATGGAACATGAGGGAAAGGTGCATTGGTAAATACCTCTCAAATGTAGCACAATAATATGGAACATGAGGGAAAGTTGTGTAGGTAAATGCCTCTCAAGTGTAACACAGTGATATGGAACACTAGTGAAAGGTGCATAGGTAAATACCTCTAAATTGCAGCACAGTGATATGGAACATGACGGAAAGGTGCGTAAGTAAATATCTCTCAAGTGTAGCACAATGATATGGAACATGAGTGAATGGTGCATAGGAAAATATCTCTAAAATGTAGCTCATTGATATGGAACGTGATGGAAAGGTGCATAGGTAAATACCTCTCAAGTGTAGCACAGTGATATGGAACATGAGGGAAAGATGCACTGGTAAATACCTCTCAAGTGTAGCATGATAATATGGATCATGAGGGAATGGTGCATAGGTAAATACATCTCAAGTGTACCACAGTGATATGGAACATGAGGGAAAGGTGCATAGGTAAATACCTCTCAAATGTAGCACAATGATATGGAACATGAGGGAAAGGTGCATAGGTAAATACCTCTCAAGTGTAGCACAATGATATGGAACATGAGGGAAAGGTGAAGAGGTAAATACCTGTCAAGTGGAGTACAATGATATGGAACATGAGGGAAAGATGCATAGGTAAATACCTCTCAAGTGTAGCACAGTGATATGGAACATGAGGGAAGGTGCACAGGTAAATACCTCTCAAGTGTAGCACAATGATATGGAACATGAGGAAAAAGTGCATAGGTAAATAACTCTCAAGTCTAGAACAATGACATGGAACATGAGGGAAAGGTGAATAGGTAAATACCTCTCAAGTGTAGTACAATGACATGGAACATGAGGGACAGGTGGATAGGTAAATACCTGTCAAGCGTAGCACAGTGATATGGAACATGAGGGAAAGGTGCATAGGTAAATACCACTAGAGTGTAGCACAATTATATGGAACATGAGGGAAAGGTATGTAGGTAAATACCTGTCAAGTGTAGCACAATGATATGGAACATGAGGGAAAGGTGCTTAGGTAAATACCTCTCAAGTGTATCACAATGATATGGAACATGAGGGAAAGGTGCGTAGGTTAATACCTCAAGTGTAGCACAGTGATATGGAACATGAGGGAAAGGTGTGTAAGTAAATACCTCTCAAGTGTTGCACAATGATATGGAACATTAGGGAAAGGTTAGATGTAAATACCTCTCATGTGTATGACAGTGACATGGAACATGAGGGAAAGGTGCATATGTAAACACCTCTCAAGTGTATTACAATGTTATGGAACATGAGGGAAGGGTGAATAGGTGAATACCTGTCAAGTGCAGCACAATGATATGGAACGTGAGAGAAAGGTGTATAGCTATATACCTCTCAAGTGGAGCACAATGACATGGAGCATGAGGGAAAGGTGCATAGGTAAATGCCTCTCAAGTGTAGCACAGTGATTTGGAACATAAGAGAAAGGTGCTTAGGTAAGTACCTCTCAAGTGTAGCACAATGATATGGAACATGAGGGAAAGGTGCATTGGTAAATACTTCTCAAGTGTAGCACAGTGATATGGAACATAAGGAAAAGGTGAGTAGGTAAATACCTCTCAAGTGTAGCACAATGATATGGAACACAAGGGAAAGGTGCATAGGTAAATACCTCTCAAGTGTAGCACAAAGATATGGAAAATGAAGGAATGGTGCACAGGTAAATACCTCTCACGTGCTGCACAGTGATATGGATCATGAGGAAAAGGTGCATTGGTGAATTCTTTTCAAGTGTAGCACAATAATATGGAACATGAGGGAAAGGTGCATATGTAAATACCTATCATGTGTAGCACAGTGATATGGAACATGAGGGAAAGGTGCATAGGTAAATACCACTCAAGTGTAGCACAATGATATGGAACATGAGGGAAAGGTGCATATGTAAATACCTCTCAAGTGTAGCACAATGATATGGAACATGAGGGAAAGGTGCGTAGGTAAATACCTGTCATGTGTTGCACAATGTCAGGGAACATGAGGGAAAGGTGTGGAAGTAAATAGCTGTCACATGTAGCACAATGATATGGAACATGAGGAAAAGGTGCATAGGTAAATACCTCTCAATTGTAGCACAATGATATGGAACAATAGGGAAAGGTGCATAGGTAAATACCTCACAAGTATAGCAGAGTGATATGGAACAAGAAGGAAAGGTGCATAGGTAAATACTTCTCAAGTGTAGCACAATGATATGGAACATGCGGGAAAGGTGCATAGGTAAAGACCTCTCAAGTGGAGCACAGTGACATGGAACATAAGGGAAAGGTGCATAGGTAAATACCTCTCAAGTGTAGCACAATCGTATGGAACATGAGGGAAAGCGGCATATGTAAATACCTCTCAAGTGTAGCACAGTGATATGGAACATAAGGGAAAGGTGCGTAGTTAAATATCTCTAAACCAATGATATGGAATATGAGGGAAAGGTGCATTGGTAAATACCTCTCAAATGTAGCACAATATTATGGAACATGAGGGAAAGTTGTGCAGGTAAATGCCTCACAAGTGTAACACAGTGATATGGAACATTAGGGAAAGGTGCATAAGTAAATACCTCTAAAGTGCAGCACAGTAATATGGAACATGAGGAAAAGGTGTGTAGGTAAATACTTCTCAAGTCTAGCACAGTGATATGAAACATGAGGAAAAGGTGCGTAAGTAAATACCTCTCAAGTGTAGCACAATGATATGGAACATGAGGGAATGGTGCATAGGAAAATACCTCTAAAATGTAGCTCATTGATATGGAACGTGAGGGGAAAGGTGCATAGGTAAATACCTCTTAAATGTAGCACAGTGATATGGAACATGAGGGAAAGTTGCGCAGGTAAATACCTGTCAAGTGTAGCACAATGATATGGAACATGAGGGAAAGGTGCATAGGTAAATATCTCCCAAGTGTAGCACAGTGATATGGAACATGAGGGAAAGGTTTGAGGTAAATACCTGTCAAGTGTAGCACAGTGATATGGAACATGAGGGAAAGGTGCATAGGTAAATACCTCTCAAGTGCAGCACAACGACATGGAACATGAGGTAAATACCTCTCAAGTGTAACACAGTTATATGGAAAATGAAAGAAAGGTGCATAGGTACATAGCTCTCAAGTGTAGCACAATGATATGGAACATGAGGGGAAAGGTGCATAGGTAAATACCTCTCAAGTGTAGCACAGTGATATGGAACATAAGGGAAAGGTGCATAGTTAAATATCTCTAAACCAATGATATGGAACATGAGGGAAAGGTGCATTGCTAAATACCTCTCAAATGTAGCACAATAATATGGAACATGAGGGAAAGTTGTGTAAGTAAATGCCTCTCAAGTGTAACACAGTGATATGGAACATTAGGGAAAGGTGCATAGGTAAATACCTCTAAAGTGCAGCACAGTGATATGGAACATGATGGAAAGGTGCATAAGTAAATACCTCTCAAGTGTAGCACAATGATATGGAACATGAGTGAATGGTGCATAGGAAAATACCTCTAAAATGTAGCTCATTGATATGGAACATGATGGAAAGGTGCATAGGTAAATACCTCTCAAGTGTAGCACAGTGATATGGAACATGAGGGAAAGGTGCATTGGTATATACCTCTCAAGTGTAGCACGATGATATGGATCATGAGGGAATGGTGCATAGGTAAATACCTCTCAAGTGTACCACAGTGATATGGAACATGAGGGAAAGGTGCGTAGGTAAATACCTCTCAAGTGTAGCACAATGATATGGAACATGAGGGCAAGGTACGTAGGTAAACACCTCTCAAGTGTAGCACAATGATATGGAGCATGATGGAAAGGTGCATAGGTAAATACCTCTCAAGTGTCGCATAATGATATGGAACATGAGGGAAAGGTGCTTAGGTAAATACCTCTCAAGTGTAGCACAGTGATATTGAACATGAGGAAAAGGTGCGTAGTTAAATACCTGTCATGTGTAGCATAATGATATGGAACATGAGGGAAAGGTGCGTAGGTAAATACATGTCAAGAGTAGCACAATGATATGGAACATGAGTGAAAGGTGCGTAGGTAAATACCTCTCAAGTGTAGCTCAGTGATATGGAACATGAGGGAAAGGTGCATAGGTAAATACATGTCAAGTGTAGCACAATGATATGGAACATGAGTGAAAGGTGCGTAGGTAAATACCTCTCAAGTGTAGCACAATGATATGGAACATGAGGGAAAGGTGCATAGGTAGATACCTGTCAAGTGTAGCACTGTCATATGGAACATGAGTGAAAGGTGCATAGGTAAATACCGCTCAAGTGTAGCACAGTGATATGGAACATCTGGGAACGGTGCATAGGTAAATACCTGTGAAGTGTAGCACAATGATATGAAACATGAGGGAGAGGTGCATAGGTAAATACCTCTCAAGTGTAGCACAATGATATGGAACATGAGGGAAAGGTGCATATGTAAATACCTGTCAAGTGTAGCACAATGATATGGAACATGAGGGAAAGGTGCGTAGGTAAATACCTGTCACGTGTTGCACAATGTCAGGGAACATGAGGGAAAGGTGTGGAAGTAAATAGCTGTCACATGTACCACAATGATATGGAACATGAGGAAAAGGTGCATAGGTAAATACCTCTCAATTGTAGCACAATGATATGGAACAATAGGGAAAGGTGCATAGGTAAATACCTCACAAGTATAGCAGAGTGATATGGAACAAGAAGGAAAGATGCATAGGTAAATACTTCTCAAGTGTAGCACAATGATATGGAACATGCGGGAAAGGTGCATAGGTAAAGACCTCTCAAGTGGAGCACAGTGACATGGAACATAAGGGAAAGGTGCATAGGTAAATACCTCTCAAGTGTAGCACAATTGTATGGAACATGAGGGAAAGTGGCATATGTAAATACCTCTCAAGTGTAGCACAGTGATATGGAACATAAGGGAAAGGTGCGTAGTTAAATATCTCTAAACCAATTATATGGAACATGAGGGATAGGTGCATTGGTAAATACCTCTCAAATGTAGCACAATATTATGGAACATGAGGGAAAGTTCTGCAGGTAAATGCCTCACAAGTGTAACACAGTGATATGGAACATTAGGGAAAGGTGCATAGGTAAATACCTCTAAAGTGCAGCACAGTGATATGGAACATGAGGGAAAGGTGTGTAGGTAAATACTTCTCAAGTCTAGCACAGTGATATGAAACATGAGGAAAAGGTGCATAAGTAAATACCTCTCAAGTGTAGCACAATGATATGGAACATGAGGGAATGGTGCATAGGAAAATACCTCTAAAATGTAGCTCATTGATATGGAACGTGAGGGGAAAGGTGCATAGGTAAATACCTCTTAAATGTAGCACAGTGATATGGAACATGAGGCAAAGTTGCGCAGGTAAATACCTGTCAAGTGTAGCACAATGATATGGAACATGAGGGAAAGGTGCATAGGTAAATATCTCCCAAGTGTAGCACAGTGATATGGAACATGAGGGAAAGGTTTGAGGTAAATACCTGTCAAGTGTAGCACAGTGATATGGAACAAGAGGGAAAGGTGCATAGGTAAATACCTCTCAAGTGTAGCACAATGACATGGAACACGAGGTAAATACCTCTCAAGTGTAACACAGTTATATGGAAAATGAAAGAAAGGTGCATAGGTACATAGCTCTCAAGTGTAGCACAATGATATGGAACATGAGGGAAAGGTGCATAGGTAAATACCTCTCAAGTGTAGCACAGTGATATGGAACATAAGGGAAAGGTGCATAGTTAAATATCTCTAAACCAATGATATGGAACATGAGGGAAAGGTGCATTGCTAAATACCTCTCAAATGTAGCACAATAATATGGAACATGAGGGAAAGTTGTGTAGGTAAATGCCTCTCAAGTGTAACACAGTGATATGGAACATTAGGGAAAGGTGCATAGGTAAATACTTCTAAAGTGCAGCACAGTGATATGGAACATGACGGAAAGGTGCGTAGGTAAATACCTCTCAAGTGTAGCTCAGTGATATGGAACATGAGGGAAAGGTGCATAGGTAAATACATCTCAAGTGTAGCACAATGATATGGAACATGAGAGAAAGGTGCGTAGGTAAATACCTCTCAAGTGTAGCACAATGATATGGAACATGAGGGAAAGGTGCATAGGTAAATACCTGTCAAGTGTAGCACTGTCATATGGAACATGAGTGAAAGGTGCATAGGTAAATACCGCTCAAGTGTAGCACAGTGATATGGAACATCTGGGAACGGTGCATAGGTAAATACCTGTCAAGTGTAGCACAATGATATGGAACATGAGGGAAAGGTGCATAGGTAAATACCTCTCAAGTGCAGCACAATGATATGGAACATGAGGGAAAGGTGCATAGCTAAATACCTCTCAAGTGTAGCACAATGATATGGAACATGAGGGAAAGGTGCATAGGTAAATACCTCTCCAGTGTAGCACAGTGATATGGAACATGAGGGAAAGGTGCGTAGCTAAATACTGGGATACCGGTCTTCAAACTATTACATGCCTAGTGAATAACAAAAGGGCAGAGTCAAACTCTGTATCTTGTATTTGTGTGGCACAGATGTTCACTATTATGTTAACCCCTTATGTACACAAGAAGAGAGAGTGTGTGTGTGTGTGTGTGTGTGTGTGTGTGTGTGTGTGTGTGTGTGTGTGTGTATATATATATATATATATATATATATATATACACACATTTATACTAACTGAGATTATGTAATGCCAGAGAAAGGATACATTCCTCAATATTACCTTTCTGTAGGTTTTAATGTGCGTTTTACATTTATCCTGAAGTACCTCTGTTAGTAAAGTATTGCCTTTGTACTCTGTTACTCTGTATGTGTCCATTAAGTATTTTATAATGTTATAATGTTATTTGTATAGTATTACCAAAGTACTCATGTACAATGCCTTACCATCATGGCCTGGGTTGTGGCTGAAATGGGCCTTCATCCCAGTTCACTTGTATGGTTAACAAATATAAAGACATTCATATATATATATATATATATATATATATATATATATATATATATAGATCCAAGTCTTGCTTGAATAAGTCTAGGAATGAATTATGCTTCACATGGATAGAAAGTCCATTCCAGCAAATGGCGAGCCCCTGAGACATATCCTAACCCTACAGCATGTTCTATTTATGTTGCAGGCAAGGTTTATGTCTCTGGATTGGGTGTTTTTGATGCTACTTGTTTTACAGATGTGCAACAGATCCATTAGAGCTGGATAGGAGAATACCTTGTAGACCTGGGATAGGTTGATTCTCAACAGCTTGCAGGATACTGCATATAAGGACAAGGCAGTGAAGTGGTCTAGATAAGACTTTTTTTCCACAGCATGTTTTCTTTTTGTGAGTAATCTGTGAGTATGCTCCAGTTGTTGTATATGCCTGGTCAGGGATATACAGAAAGGGGCACTGTAGTCAGTGATTAGTCTTATCAGAGCAGAGCAGAATACAATGGAACAAATTTATGTTTGGATCTAGATGCCATACCCCTGCTTATAAATTGTGCAGCACAGAAGGATATCTTCACTACTGTAGATGCATTATTGTCAAATGACAAGTCCCTCTGGACATGCATTCACAAATCCCTGACCACACACGTTTTGGCATGATGTTTTAGACAATGGCTCTTATACCAGTTATTAATCTGTGTCAGGACTTTCTGGAAGATATCTGAGTCTTATGGTGATTCAATGACTGCACCCAATTTACAATCATCTGCAAACCTGGTCAGAGAAGGCCATGACATTAGCCCTGACCTCAGAGAACTAAATGCCAAACAGAAGCACCCCCAAAACTAAGTCCTGAATACCACACTAGCAACTGGTCTTTTTTGTGTAGGAAGACTCTCCTATTCTAACTTCTTGGGTCCTGCCTGTAAGCCAGCTTGTTATCCATAATGTGATACAGGGGTTTATACCTAGTTTAGTGAGTTTTCTACAATGCCTGTGTGGGGTATTGTGTCACGTGCTTTGGCCGGGTCAAGGTAAAGAGTATTCACCCATTACTTTGGTGACCTTCTCAAAGACGTTTCACTGTCTGACTAGGCAAGGCTTGCCCTTGACAAACCTAAACTGATGTAGGTCTAATATTTGTAGGTTATCCATGCTGTAATTTAGGGCATCGATGATTATTTCTTTATAGCTTTACATATCAGGACAGTCAGACTTATAGGTTAATAATTCCTCACGTCCATGACTGGCCCTTATGCAGTAGGATGACCATTGTAGTCCTCCATTCATTTATTTATTTTATTTTATTCATTTCACATTTGTTTACCAGGAAAGTCTGACTGGGACAGAGCTCATTTTCAGCAGAGGCCCGGGGAGAAATTCTTCAGATGCATGTCTTTCGAATGTGGGAGGAAACCGGAGCACCCAGAGGAAACCCATATGAATGCAAGGAGGACATATAGACTTGGCACAGCAGGCACCTCAACCAAGAATTGAACCAGATAATCCCTTGCTCTAAGGTGACAATGCTAACTGCTGCACCACTGCACCACCCAAAGCTGCACATTTGGCAAAAAGTCTGTTTGGAGGGTGTGATTAAATAATGTTTCTAGTGGTCCTCATAGTACAAGTTTCATGCTACTAAGGAGGTTTAGGGTGCAAATGGAGAGATGATAAATCAGCAAGCAAAGGAGAGTAGTATTGCTGAAATTGAATTCATCCTGAAGTCTTGGTGAGTATCTTCATGAAGCAGACCCTGTTTTGTTACAAAATCTTACCAAGATGGTACTAATATATAGGCTGTATTTATACATATATCATGGACAGAAGTAGGTCAAAAATGAAAAATGAAAGCTGGGTGCACAAGACCCAGGATAAAAAAAAGTGCCCAATCCTGTTAGGTGCACTGGTACCAGGACTGGAAAAAATAGTGTAGAATCCTCAAAATATAGAAACATTCCTACAATGGGGCCAAGACAAGCCCAGGGGGAGGATGGCCCCCTGTAGTAGAAGGAGGTAGCAGCCCACAAAAATCACAAAAACATGGTAGGATAAAGATGATAGAGTGGACTATTGAGGATAAGAAATAAATGTATTGTTACTATTACACAAAAAGCCCAGAATTTCCAGATACAAGATATACAAAAAACTATGAGAGAAATTAGAGGAAAGGAAAATACTTCCAAAAGAATATGGCTGACCAAGTTTGCAGATGACTGCAAGCTGGGTGCTGTCATAAATTCCTGTAGTGATGTGGACATTCTCCAAGAGGGTCTTAATCAGACAAATGACTGGTGTCAGAAACATGACCTCAAGCTGAATACCAAAAAATGCATCATCATCCCCTTTAGGGAGAGTGAGGTCCCCACAAATTATCACATTAATAACAATGTCCTAAGCACTCAATCAGTCATGAGGGATTTGGGCACCCAGGTTGATAACAACCTTACTTTTGACCATGATGTTGCATCCATTGTATGCAAAGCCTTCTACATGGCCCACCTCATAAGTAAGGGTATCTCATCCGGGGACAAGGAGGTCATAACATCCCTGTATTCTTCCCTTATAAGGCCCATTATTGAGTACAATGCCCCTTTTGGCATGTATCTTGCAAAGCACATGCAGCAGCTGGAGAGACCACAGAGGTTCCTCACCAGGAGAATCCAGGGCCTCAAACATCTACTATACACAGATAGACTAAAATCCCTATCCCTCTACTCGGTTTCATACATGCTCCTCAGAGGTGACCTCTGTCTGGCATACAAGGCATTCACAGACCCCACCCTGATGAGACTGCTGCATATCCGCAAGTCAAGCTCCACTCGAGAAACCCTCAAACGCAGCCTCAATCTGGTCTGTGACATCAACAAGGCTTGTTGGCAGGATAAATTTGTGTCCAGAGACTCCCCATCTATGGAATAGACTCCTTCTCCACAGAAAGCAGAGTACCTCTTTACCCCTTTTTAACTGCAACCTGGATAACTGGATAGGAAACAGAAAATATACCCCTGGGTTTCCACCCATGTCCCTGCTGGACAGGGGCATCGGGTGCTGATTTGTCTAAACATGGGCTAAACTCTTGGCTAAGGTTAAAAGGGCCTCAGGGTCAATAGCCAAGTAACCTCCTATGATCCTGTGATCCTAAGAAGCTTCAAATAAAAATGTGTGGTCATTAATACATCTAATTTGTGAAAGACTGTATATAGACCAAGAAACTTTGATCTGTTTGGAAAAAGAAGCATCTGAGGAAGTGTGAAAATATAAACAACAAAAAGATATTTTTGAAAAGTATAAAAAAGAAATATGGACATGGGAAAGAAAGAAAGATTGATATGGTGCAATATTTATGCAAAGGCAAAAGCCAAATTAATCAACATAAAGAACACAACCCCAAAGATAGTTGAAGAGAAATACAGGCAAAGACATCCAGACATGGAAAATTTCATAATAAAAATAATAATGTCATAAAGAGGGAATGTAGAAAAGAAGATTAGTAAAGTAAAAGTTAAAAAAAAATAGAAATTGAAGTTATGGAGTCCCTGTGAAGTGAAGGATTTGGTGTAGAGGGTCTAACACAGGTTGCATCACAGCATGATGGAACAAGTCCCCAACATAAGAAGAAACAGGAAGATCAGGAGATATCTGAAGAAAAAGTATGGACATGGGAAAGAAAAAGAGATTTAATATGGTATAATATCTATTCAAAGGAGAAATCAAAACTAATTAATACAAAAAGAGCAGCAACAAAGATATTTGAAGAGAAACAGACAAAGGAATCCAGACATGGAAAACTACAATACAAAAAATAAGAAGACAAAGAGAAAAAGTAGAAAAGGAGATTAGTAATGGAGAAGTTAAAGAAATAGAAATTGAGGTCATGGGGTACCTCAAAGTGAAGGATTCAGTGTAAAGAATCTAATTCAGAAAGCACCACAATAGGATAGAGCAATGGATCTCTAAATTAAGAGGAAACTAGTGGAATGGGAAGCAATTGGTCAGGTGCCATACAAAGATATTTTGGAGTCTTCCACAGGAAACCAGTATAAATGTTCACTTGATGCTGGACAGCCAGGAAAGGAACAGGAAACTATAGAAACTCTGATGCAGTCAATGTTGAGGAGTGATAGGCCAGTGAGTTGTCCATATGACAAGGAATGGATGACACAGGATGAAATTGTGGAGAATGCGCCACAGAAAGATGCAATAGAACTTTCTATAGAATGCCCATAGGAAATGGAAAACAAAAAATGTGCCCACAGTTTAGAAGAAAAGGACCTAAGAGAAGAGTTGCTTGATTTAATAGAGATAGATACATTAAGATCAATGAAAGAAATAGACTGCAGAAGGTCAATAAAATCCCAACAGTCATAAGTTTGATAAAACAACTTAACACGGTAATAAGGGCTGTCCATAGAGATCCATGCAATATAAAAGAAGTAAACAGGATATATTACTGTGCAGCGAAATTAATAACTGATAAAGTTCTACCACAAGAATGCAGGGTAGTGAGGGAAAGGAAGGGGAGAAATTGATTACCATCATGGAAGTATCGAATAGAGAAAACTATAAAAAAATTAAGACAAGAAGTGTCATGGCTAGAAGAGTATAGAAGAGGGAACAGATCAACAAAAAAATACTTAGAACGATAGATGTGATAAAAGTAATGCACAGTATTAGAACAGACCAGGATCAACCATGCACTGTTGCAGATAAATTAAAAATCTCAGCACAGGTGGAAAAATTTAGAAGATACATAGATAAATATAAATTAAAAGTACAAAATAAGCAATTTATTGATGACACAAAAAAGTTTTATAGAGATTTGGGAAACAAGGTAAAAGGAATTGAAAGACCACCAAAAAATGAAGAAATAGATACATTTTGGAGAAGTACCTATGACAATCCTGTGGAACATAACAAATACGCTAAATGGATAGAAGAAATAAAAGAAAGAATAAGTTTAAAGGTGCAGGATATGAAATGGGATGAAGTAACAGCCAGAGAGATTGAAACAAAGTTAAGAAAAGCCTCTAATTGGAAAACCCCAGGCCCAGATGCAGTACCCAACTTCTGGTTAAAAGTATGAACATCTTTGCATGAAGATTTAGTAATGAATAAGAACTATTTATACACTTACCCCAAACAGACACCATCCTGGCTAACAACAGGAAAAACAATGCTCCTTCTAAAGACTGAACCTGCAAGTACCCTAAATATTATAGACCAATAACTTGCCTTCTGACAACATATAAACTATACACTGGCTTTGATGCTGAATGAGTTTATAGTCATTTAGAAGAAAACTCAGTTATGGTAAGAGAACAAAAGGGGAGTAAAAGAAAGTTATGTGGAACAAAGGATCATTTGTTGTTAAATAAGGTCATAGTGGAGAACTGTAAAAAGGGGAAGAATTTAAGTATGGCATGGACTGACTACAAAAAAAAATTGGTAGTATTCCACATTCATGGATAAAAGAGTGCTTAAAATGTATAAGATACACCCTGCACTGATTGACTACATTACAGTGACCATGAAACTATGGCAGACCATATTGCAATTAAGCCATAGTAAAATAGGAATTATTATTACAGGGATAAAAATTCAAAGGGGGATATTCCAGGGTGACTCTTTGTCATCACTGCTTTTCTGCCTTGCCCTTAACCCATTAAGCTGTCTACTTAATAACTTAGGCCACAGCTATAATGTGGCTCCTAGAAAACAACAAAGTGTAAAGACTTCTCATCTTCTCTTTGCCAACAATTTAAAACTGTATAGCTCATCCGATGAGAAACTGAAAACACAACTGCAAGTTGTCAAAACTTTTTCAGATGATACAAAAATGTAATTTGGTCTTGATAAATGTTCAAAAGCAACTTTTCAAGCAGGGGAAACTGCAGCACCAAGAAAACATCACTTTGGGATGGGAATGTGATATAAAAGAACTTGAGCAAGAGGGAGTGTATAAATATTTGGGAACTGATGAAGGATTAACAATAAAACATGAACAAATGCAAATAAAACTTAGTAAGGAATACTTTAGAAGACTTAAATTAATCTTAAAACCAACATTGATAACTAGGAACAAAATCCAAGCTATAAACCAATTTGCTCTTCCTGTCCTAACTTACAGCGTGACTGAATGCCCCAAAATGTGTCAGATAGATTAAATAGGACAACAAGAAGGATGCTTCATGCTCACCAAATGATTTATAAAAATCAGTGCATACCAAGATTACCAGACTAATTTCATCTGTTCCTGACTTTCAACATCCCTAGATCACAGGTGTACTGTGTAGTTTCACTTAGTGCATAGTACTGTGAACCAGGTGTTTAGGCCATCTTTATAGTTATGATTTCTAGTTTATGACCTTGTTTGTCTATGGAAACTTATTTTTAAATTATTCAAGCAATTCTATATTTGTTGTATACTATTTTGTTTAATTGTTTCTCAATATTCTAACCACGGTATGCTGCATCAGTTGTAAAGCTCTGATTTTTACTCCTTTTATATGTTCTATGCTCTTTGTACAACATAGCTAGGTTTATATATTTTTTATTATTTTGTATAGTTTTTTACTATGTATCTGGAGCTTTTCTCCCCGGGCCTCCACTGAAAAGGGTCACCTCGTGTCCAGCAAACTAACCCAGTAAACACATGGAAAATAAATATAAATAATAAATAAATAAAAACATATTCCCCATTCTGAAGATGGGCCTCCTTGAAATTGATTACATGTATTGATATGTAATTGTGGGACTCCACACATATCTGCTGAGCTCACAAGACCCAAATGCAGTGACAGTTTCAAACATGAGTAGAATAAATCTAAGATGACTTTCCTTCTAAGGCTAGCAGAAGCATATCAGCATAAAGCCAGAATGGAAAAAACTGCAAGTAGATAGAAATCAGGCAACAACTGAATGTGCAAAAAATAAAAAAAGAAAGAATATGAGGTGAAGGACCAGATGAGAAGGCAAGAAATCTGGAAAATGCATAAATATAGTTGCAAGTATAGAAAACTTCTGGAAGAACCTCATGTTGATCAGGAACGAATGCAGGAATAGTTAAGAAGAGGCAAATTCAAACCAAGAGATGAAAGGTTAATATTGGCCGTACAAGATAGTGGGCTACATATATGTTAGTTTACACAGTCCATTGAACATGTGGCAAAAACAGCCAAATGTAGGTTTTGTAAAACAGAATTGGAAACAGTTGCACACCTCGTTGCTGTTTGTGAAATACTAAGGGCAGAAGGACTGCATACTGAAAGTCATAATAATGTGGCAAAACTGTTGCACTGGGGATTGTGCAGACA
Source organism: Protopterus annectens (assembly GCF_019279795.1). NCBI lineage: Eukaryota > Metazoa > Chordata > Ceratodontiformes > Protopteridae > Protopterus > Protopterus annectens. Next base: position 1,192,844,376 of record NC_056737.1, read on the forward strand.
TTATGGTATTGAAGTGGCTTAAAAACATTGTAAATATGAGCCACAAAGCAACATAGAAAACTATGAAGTCTACATCACATGGGATTACCCATTACCAACAGTTCAAAAGATAGATGCTAGAAAATTGGATATAATGGTCCAAGAAAAGAAGACAAAAGTAGCATTGATCATTGAAATCGCTGCACCCAGTGACTACAGTGTCCTGCATACAGAGAGAGACAAAGTCATAAAATATCAGGATTTGCAGGCAGAAATAAGAGCAATGTGGAAGAAAGATACCCAAATAATTCCAATACTAGTAGGAGCAACTGGACTTATAAAAAAACATCTACAGTCATATTTAGATATGTTACCAGTACATGTAACTCCATATGAACTGCGGAAGGGGTTATTACTGGGCACATTGCAGATGCTGTGAAGAGCACTTTTGGCTAACATCAAAGATTGAAACAATACTAATTTCATGAACTTTAATAATACTTTGACTTAGGAAAGGGGTCCATTCCCATCATGGTATTAGAAACCCAAAAGATTTGGAGAAATTAAAAAAAAAAGCCATCCTGGAAAATTATTGGGACCATTTGATGAAGGTCTTCAGGAGCACCTTGAACTTACTCTCTAGTGATTTTTGTGGGAGATTTTAGCTTCTGGTATTTAAACCCTACATTTGAGCAGGTTTCTGCTTGTTTGCACACTGTGAAGCATTGTGCACAGCCTTGCAATTGTGCTCCATAGGAGGAAAGATAAGTTCAACAAATTTTCCCTTAGATACAGCTGCAGCACATTTGGGTAGCCCTCATCCTTAGTACATTTCTGGTCAAAGAAATACTGCTTGTGAGCTGTAAAGGACATAATACCACTACTCAGTTCCCTATTAAAATCACGAAGGTTCACTTATGGAAACGTCGACACGTATATGTCGAAACGCAAAAACACCGATTGTCTTGAAGTGCGAAATCTGAAATGTCGAATCGTCATGGTTGGCCCTTCTGTGGTATAGCTCCTTAAGGTAAGTGTGCGATAGTTATGGACCTTAGAGTTAGAGTGCGGGTTAAGGTAAGTGCATAGATAGTAATAGTTTGCGATAGTTACGGACCTTAGGGTTAGGGTGTGGGTTAAGGTAAGTGCATAGATAGTAATGTATGTAAGGTTTAGTGTAGAGTTAGAAGTAGTGGTTTGTTAAGTGTATGTGTGCGGGTTATTTATTTTGTTTGGGTATAGCTCCGTAAGGTAAGTGTGTGATAGTTATGGACCTTAGGGTTAGGGTGTGGGTTAAGGTAAGTGCATAGATAGTAATGTATGCAAGGTTTAGTGTAGGGTTAGAAGTAGTGGTTTGTTAAGTGTATGTGTATGGGTTATTTATTTTGTTTGGGTATAGCTCTGTAAGGTAAGTGTGCAATAGTTACGGACCTTAGGGTTAGGGTGCGGGTTAAGGTAAGTGCATAGATAGTAATGTATGCAAGGTTTAGTGTAGGGTTAGAAGTAGTGGTTTGTTAAGTGTATGTGTGTGGGTTATTTATTTTGTTTGGGTATAGCTCTGTAAGGTAAGTGTGCGATAGTTACGGACCTTAGGGTTAGGGTGTGGGTTAAGGTAAGTGCATAGATAGTAATGTATGTAAGGTTTAGTGTAGAGTTAGATGTAGGGTTTTGGTTACTGTATGTATGTGGTGTATTTATTTTGTTTGGGTAGGTAGTATGTAGTGCGAGGTGGGGTTGGACAACTATGACGGTTTGAGATTTTGAATTTTGCGGTTTAGGGTGTTTGTGGTTCAGGTAATATGTGTTGATGATTCGGTATTCGCTGATTAGGACTTACACGGTTGTAATATAGACCCTCACTATTCATACACATAACATGCATCAAGTACAAAAAGCAACACATGTGGATGTTCTCTTAAAAACTTACTGAAACACCAGAGACCTCCAAAACACAAGACTACTACAACTAACATAGCTCCCACAGCACCCAAGATACATAGCAACACAAGTGTCTCACCTACCAACCTCATAAGGTGTAGCACTAAAAAAAAAACAAATGTTGTTATCATTGGAGACTCTATAGTGAGACACACGGATGTCCCACTAACCAGGTTGGACAAGTATAAAGTCACAGTCAGCTGGCTGTCTGGTGCCAGCATTCATCAGATCATGCATGCATTCAGGTGTCTCAGCAGAAAGTACCATTATAACTCTGTTTTAATTCATGTTGGAGTGAATGACCTGAGACTTATCTCGCTGGACTATACGAAGAGAGACGTGACTGAGCTCTCTTAGTATGTGTCCCAGGTAGGTATGTCCCTAGCCTTCAGCAGCATACTACCCTCACCTAGAATGATGCCACAGTATAAACCTATAAATCAAAAATGACTGATTTCAATAATTGGCTTAGTTTTTGGTGTTATTCAAAGGGGATCTTGTTTTTGTCAGCCTGGGAAGCCATGGTCAACAAACCTCGGTGCTTTGCCAGAGATGGTTTGCACCTGGCACCACTAGGCTTTTGGCTGCTGGCAAAGGCTCTTGCCTACCCCACAGTGCCTTTTTTAGGCAAAGTCTCGCAAACAAACTTACCAACATGAAATTTGCCAGTCATAACAAAATAAGGATCATGCTGCTAAAAGCTAGGAGCTTAAACCAAAAATGGCACACCCTGGAAGCATTTCTATCACTGGAAGATGTGTATGTCTGTGCAGTCACAGAAACCATGCTGAAGGCCTCATTGAGTACCCCGGCCTTACAATGCTACAATGCCTTCCACACCTTCAGACCACAAAATGAACATGTGAGAATGAAAGGAGGTGATGTTTCTATCTATATTAGAGATAAATTCACCTCCCATCTAGTTAGACTGGAAAACTCCATGGAGTTATTCCATGTTCATGTTACTGTGAGTAGGACCCCCATTTAAGTCATAGCCGGTTATAGATCCCCCCCTGGGTTATGATGCACATGAAGCCTACTTTATCAAACTGGAGCCAATCCAAATACACACACTGGTTATGGAGGATTTCAATTAACCCACAATCAACTGGGAAACCTACGTTAGCCCTACCTTGCTATCACAAACGTTCCTTGATGTTGTTAACTCAAAATTTCCTGGAACAAACTGTCCATACCCCAAGAAGGGGAAGAAACATTCTGGATTTGGTCCTGACTAACATGTCAAACAGATGCGCTGCCACAACTGTTAGACCCTCAATAGTTCAATGTGACCACAAATCAGTCCCCTTAGAACTAATACTTTTACCAGAGCTCACAAAGGGCAAAATCAGACTAAAACACTTCACTATGGCAAACAATACCCTCCTAGGTGAAGGCATAAATGCATTCCAAGCCCCACCCCCAGCTGAAAGTAGTAACTGCACTGAAGCTTACACTAAAGCCCTGTGCAATCACTTACATAAGTGTATAGATTCTGCTGTACCAGAAAGAATCAAAGCCAGAGCCCCAAGTAAAAACAAGCCACCATGGTGGACATCCGGCATCAACAAACTTTACAATAAATGCAAAAAGTTGCTGTCCAAGAAAACAAAGGCGAATTCCCAACGGTGGATAAGCACTCTCCTCAGCCTCAACAAGCAAATAAGATGACATGTCAAATCCTCTAAGGGCTCCTTTAAGAAAAACCTAGCAAGCACAGCCAAGGATAACCATAAGACCTTTTACAGCTACGTATGCAGCCTAACAGGTAGGACACAAGCATGTGCAGGATTAGTGACTAACGGTATTATAGATCAGAGTGCATGTGCTGTGTGCTGTGTCTTTAAGAAGCATGTCAAAGACATAGCCTGCACGTATAAATGTCAAGCACATGCCATTCCTAGTGCCATTTTGAGAGGGCAGCCAGAGAGTAAGCATGTATGATTCCAGCAGTTAGTTTGTATATAAGTTACTTAAGTTAAAGTCAGTTAACTTGCATCGTGATGTGTTTGTATAAAATAAAGCTGCTTAAACAGAACCCACAAAGATTCTTCTATTGTGTCCAATGTAAGAGAGCAACATGGTGTCAGAACTGGGATTGCAGAGAATAATATTTGGAGCCATGAGGTGCAGAGATGACAGTGAAGGTAAAACTAAGAGAGATGAGCACAAAAAAGAGCCAGAAAAGAATAATGAAAGATAATGAGAATTCATGCAAACAACTGAGTCTGTAAAAGGATAAAACAGAGCATTACAAGGGCACAAACTGCATTATTAAGCAAGCGGGAAGCACAACAGCTTTATTAATTAAAGGAAATGCTTAAAATAAGATATCTGACAAAATGATTATCAGAAAAGCAAAGCAAGCATGTTTAAAGTAAAACAAATAGTTTTAAAGCAAAACCGAGCATGTTTAAGGCAAAATGGGCATGTTTAAAGTAAAACAGATAATTTTAAAGCAAAAACAAGCATGTTTAAGGCAAAACGAGCATGTTTAAAGTAAAACAAATAGTTTTAAAGCAAAAACAAGCATGTTTAAGACAAAATGAGCATGTTTTAAGTAAAACAAATAGTTTTAAAGCAAAAGTGAACATGTTTAAGGCAAAACGATCATGTTTAAAGTAAAACAAATAGTTTTAAAGCAAAAACAAGCATGTTTAAGGCAAAATGAGCATGTTTAAAGTAAAACAAATAGTTTTAAAGCAAAAATGAGCATGTTTAAGGCAAAATGAGCATGTTTAAAGTAAAACAAATAGTTTTAAAGCAAAAGTGAACATGTTTAAGGCAAAACAAGCATGTTTAAAGTAAAACAAATAGTTTTAAAGCAAAAGTGAGCATGTTTAAGGCAAAACGAGCATGTTTAAAGTAAAACAAATAGTTTTAAAGCAAAAGTGAGCATGTTTAAGGCAAAATGAGCATGTTTAAAGTAAAACAAATAGTTTTAAAGCAAAAACAAGCATGTTTAAAGTAAAACAAATAGTTTTAAAGCAAAAGTGAACATGTTTAAGGCAAAATGGGCATGTTTAAAGTAAAACAAATAGTTTTAAAGCAAAAACAAGCATGTTTAAGGCAAAATGAGCATGTTTAAAGTAAAACAAATAGTTTTAAAGCAAAAGTGAGCATGTTTATGGCGAAACGAGCATGTTTAAAGTAAAACAAATAGTTTTAAAGCAAAATGAGCATGTTTAAGGCAAAATAAGCATGTTTAAAGTAAAACAAATAGTTTTAAAGCAAAACCGAGCATGTTTAAGGCAAAATGGGCATGTTTAAAGTAAAACAAATAGTTTTAAAGCAAAAGTGAGCATGTTTAAGGCAAAATGGGCATGTTTAAAGTAAAACAAATAGTTTTAAAGCAAAATGAGCATGTTTAAGGCAAAACAAGCATGTTTAAAGTAAAACAAATAGTTTTAAAGCAAAAAACAAGCGTGTTTAAGGCAAAATGGGCATGTTTAAAGCAAAACGGGCATGTTTAGAGTAAAATGAGCACAAGAAAAGTACAGTGGGCATAAAAAGGGATTAAACGAGCAAAACAAAGCAAAAAGGGCACATTAACCATAAATACAGCAAGGCGACTGTGTGCTTTGACAAAGTGCTGTGCTTTGGCATAAGTACAACTTCGTATTGTATCAAGGGCATAACTAGAGTTATTTGAAGTATCTCAAAGTTTGTAAAAGTGCTTTCAGTGTGTGCTTATTACTGTGTATGTATTTCAAAGAGTTTATTTGTGTGCAAAGTGCAACTATTTTGTGAAGTACAGTCAAAGTGTAGCCATTTTGAAAAGTTTTTTGTGCTGGATGTGTCTATTTGCCAGCTGCCACCACTACAGAGTGTGTCTTGCACTGTAAAGATTTGTCTAGCAAAGTACTGCTATTTTGGGGAAATCTTAGTGTGCTGTGTACATTTTATTTGCAAAGTACAATTACTTTGAAATGTTATTGACTCTGAGCTTCTCTCGCCCAGTTCACTCACATTGTGAAGTTTTTTGAAATGTTTCTTAAAATGATGATAAATTACTTTGGCAAGACACCAGTTTGAAAGGTGTCAGTGCCCAAGAGCGTTATTTCACAGAGTTTGCCCAATAGCATTGTGTCAAAAAGCTGAAGAGCACAAAATATAAGGTCAAAGTTACAAGAACTAGAATATATTTCTGGCATATATGTATGAGTATGTGTGGGAGCACTTTATAATCTCAAAATACTGAAATGTCGAATTTCAGTATTTGGAGACTATAAAGCCGAATGTTACAATAGCAAAAGTTCATAATCGCAAATTTGAATATCTCGAATTCGCAGTTATGACCTTACGCTACGTAATGTCCGGGATTGTGTGTTGATGGTGCACGGTGCCGTGTGTGGATCTAGGTGTAATGTCAGGTAAGTCAGTGTTTTGTAAGGGTTTTTAGTGGGAGTTAGAGTGTATGTGAGTATGCTGATATGTTTGATGTGTGTGTGTGAGGGACTGGAGAATGTGCATGTGTGAGTTTGCTTTTGTTTCCTGTTTGTCCGATCTTGGAGCTAGTATATATAAGTAGGGGAGTGTGGGGGGTGCAGCCCCCACATAGGGGGGTGCAGGGGGTCTTGCCCCCCTGGCTTATGTGTGTATGAGTTGTGTATGTGTGTAGTTTTGTTTGTTTATGTTGCAATGTGGGTGTTGTGGTGTATGTATGGTGTAGTTTGTACGGTTTGTTCGGTGTTTTGAGTTTTGCGGTTTTGTTGTTTTGGTGTTTTGTGGATTCGGTTTCATGGTCTTGAGATACTGAAATTCGATATTTAAGTATTTCGAGATTATGAAGTGAATCCGTACGTGTTTATGCTTAGTTGCAAAGAACCTTCACTGGTAGGTGTTAATATGGCAGATGGATTTCGAAAGCCCTTACCTCTTGTATTTGATTAGAATATTGCATAGAATTGGAGAATATCTGATCAAGAGTACAATATTTTTTATACAAGCAGCTTATTCAGATAAAGATGCATGCACCAAAGTTCATTTTGTTAAACCTAGCTGTGTCAGAGGCCATAGAAAGAAAGCATTAATTTGTGTGTGCACCAGCTGTATATGAAGGAGAAGATGAAAATCATCATATTGTTGCACAGGCTGAATCAAGGGAAGACCCTGAGTGTTTGAAATGCAAGTTCAGGGAAATGTGTAACCCCAGGACAAATATTACTTTAGAGAGGCTTTTGTTTTATACCAGATATCAGAAACCAAGGGAAACTTTTACAGCTTATATAACTGACCTGAGAAACAAAGCTGAAACTTGTTGGTTTGGTGACTTAAAAGATGAGTTAATAAAGGACAGGCTCATGTGTGGTATTAATAGTGCTGCTGTGAGAAAGATCTTGCCTTGTGACAATAATTTTATGCTGAGTAAAGCCATAGAGATTTGTCAAATCCATGAGGTGACAGAAAAACACACTAGAATGCTTACAAGTGACAAGAGCATGGTTTCAGCAGGCTGAGAGCAACTGTAGATAGCATGTAACATGTGGCAAACAGAAGTAGGCGTAAGCACATAGCAGCCACATTCCTGCTGGCTCACCAAGGAAACCCTATAGCTTTCCAGCAAGTTCTAAGGCTAGTTCCTCAGTGCAGTACAACCGTGAATCAGCAAAACCCAAGACCAGCTTTATTGTTAACTGTTGCAATTGTGGTGCAAATCATGAGTGTAAAAGAGAGAAATGCTTAGCATTGAGCAATGAGACGAATGTAAAGACTGGAGCCATTTTCAAAGGTTTTGCAAACCAAGTAAACCTCATGCAGGTATAAAGAAAGGTGACACCAAAAAGCAAGTTCATCAAGTAGAAACTCAACAGTCAGCTTTTTATGTAGATGGTATAGCAGTAGTTGGTGAAAGAGTTGCTGCAGTGAATTTATTGGTAAAGAGCAAAGTGTTTTGTACTATTCGGATCAATGGAAAATCCACAGAGCTTAAAGCAGACACTGGTTTAAAGTGTAATGTTATATCAGCAGATACATTTGCTAAAGTGAGAACTAATGAGCAACTCAATGTGGTCAGTAGTGCGAAACGTGTTGCTTAGAAAGGTGAAGAAATTCAAACCAAAGGCTCAGTAATGCTTTCATGTGATTTGGGCAAGAGTGGTTACAGCTTGTTATTCTGTGTAGTATGAATACCAGTACAGTATGTAATGGGTATTAAAGATAGGTTGAGAAAGAATCTGCTGTCTTTTGTCAAAGAATTTCATCACATAAGTGCATCTCCTAGTTCCAATTTTTCTAAAGCCATTTTTTTCAGAGTAAGCTGATGTTCTCGAAGACAAGTTGGGCAAACTTCCAGTTGTGTATTCCATGAAGTTAGATGCAGAGGACATTTCTATATTTGACCAGCAAGAAGAGTTCTGATAGCTATGAAGGACAAAGTCAAGGCTCAGTTGGATAAAATCGTGCAACATGGTGTAATTTGTCGAGTTACAGAACCAACTGAATGGATGTTGTACATGGTAGCAACTCACAAAAAAGGCTCAGATGAAATCAGAATATGTATTGACCAAAGAGATTTGAATAAAGCATTGAAGAAACCATATAACCCAATGCGCACAGTTGAAGAGGTCGCAGCCTTAATACCAAATGGCACTGTCTTTTCTGTTTTGGATGCAAAAAGTTCATTTTGGTAAGTGATGTTGATTGCAAATCCTCATAATTAACCACTTTTGGTATGCTGTTTGGTAGATACAGATTCCTAAGGATGCCATTTGGAATAAATTCTGCAAATGAAGTGTTCCAGCATGCAATGGAGCAATTTTTTTCAGGTTATCCCTGTGCCATAATAGTAGATGATTTATTGGTTGGAGGCAATGTTGAAGCAGAGCATAACAGAAACCTAAAGAAAGTTCTAGACAGACCACATGAAGTAAATTTGAAGCTCAATCCTCTGAAGTGCAAATTCAGGCTACCAGAAGTTACACATGTAGGTCATTTATTTACCAGTACTGGCTTGAGACCAAACCGACCAAGCAAGCAGCTATCCTTGAAATGTTAGCACCAGATAATGTTCAAGCTCTACAATGTTTTCTAGGCACTGTCAACTATTTACGCAAGTTTATATCAGATTTCATTGAGATGACAGTACCTTTACGAGAGCTACCATGCAAAAATGTTGCATGGTCCTTGTTAGAACATCACCAGAAGGCATTTAAAGACCTTAAGCAGAAAATTGCCACCCCACCTACATTAAGATACTATGATGTGAATAAACCAGTCACTCTTTCCTGTGATGCTTCAAAATGTGGTCTTGGCACAGTTATACTTCAAGAAAATAGGCCAGTAGCCTGTGCATCTAGAACGGTTACCCAAACTGAGATGCAGTATGCTCAAACTGAGAAAAGTATTTGCATGTTCCAAGTTTCATGATTATATTTATGGTTGAGTTATTCAGATTGAAACTGACCACCAAACTCTAATTACTATTCTAAAGAAGCCTATGCATTCAGCTCCAGTGAGATTACAAAGAATGATGATCAGATTATAAAAGTACAACTTCAAAATGGTCTACATGAGAGGCAAACTACTCTATCTGACTGACACCTTATCCAGGTCACGCAGAAACACAACAGAACAGCTTGATGTAGAGAATTTTGATTTTGATGTGATGGCAGTACGTAATTTTTCTACCACTAGGCTTGATGAGTTAAGAATGTCACACAAAGACTGATCCAATTTTGCAAAATCTCAATCGCTACATTAATTGTGGATGGTTGTCAAAGCAATCTATTGTACCACCTGAAGTGCAGACATATTTTCCTTACAAAGATGAAATGCTGATGGAAGATGGCATTACTTTCAAAGGTCCTAAAGTTGTTGTTTCAGCTTCCTTACAATAAGAATATATCCAGATTTTGCATTGTGGTTACCCAGGTTCCGCATCCACTAAGAGAAGAGCGAGAAAATTAGTATTTCAACCTTCATTACTGAAAGACATTGATACAGTACTTTCTTCTTGTTCAGTATGCAATAGTACTAGACTGCATCTGCAAAAAGAACTATTTTGGTGTTGTCAAGTTCCTGAACTACCTTGGTGAACAGTAAACACTGATATTTTTGAGTGGAACAATCAACACTACTTAGTATTGGTAGACTCTTATTCAAACTGGTTTGAGATTGACTTACTACCTAACTTAACATCCACTGCTGTTATTATTAAGTTGAAACATAATTTCTCAGTCCGTGGTAGTCTACACAAAGTTATTTCTGACAATGGTACTCAATTTACTAGTCAGCCATTTCAAAAATTTGCAAGAGAATGGGACTTTGTACATGTCACTAGCATTCCTGAATATCCACAGTCAAATGGTCTAGCTGAATGTGCAGTGCAGAGTGCAGAGCAATTACTTGAAAGGTCAAAGTGTGACAATACTGATGTCTCTTTGAATTTACTTAATCTCAGAAACATATCCTGTGACAATATTCTTGGCTCACCTGCTCAAAGACTTCTTTTCATACAAACCAAAATGATGTTACCTATTAGTTCCAGTTTAGTGAGGCCTAAAGCTAAGAACAACAGAACCATAAAGGCTCAGCTATTAAAGTAGTGTTCAAGCCAGAAGACCAGTTATGATAAACTGAGGAAATTTCTTTTTCCGTTGAGGGAAGGCGAGACAGTGAGAATACAAATGGCAAAAGGTTTTGACTGGATTGGTTAGCTTACTGGAATTTGTGCTGAGCCAAGATCCTACCTTGTAGAATTTGAGGGTATGGAGTACAGGAGAAATTGCAGACATCTAGTTTCTGCACCAGAATCATCATCTCAACATTGTTCTAGTGACACAGACTCTAGATCTCAGAGCGAACCAAATGTTGTTCCCATTCCAGAGTGTGTTTCTACGTCTGATTCTATTCCTGAAGATGTTCCAAACAATTCCAAGAGTGAACATTTTACAGAGACAGTTCCAATTGATAAGCCCAATTCCCAGTTTTATGTCACACAATATGGATGAGTATCCAGGCCCAGTGTGAAATACACAATAACTTGGGCTTAACTGTATATATATATCTATATATATATATATATATATATATATATATATATATATATATATATATATATATATATATATATATATAATCTTGTGTAAATGCATGATAACAAACTGTCTGTGATATCTGCATGTCAAATAGATTCATAACATTGTAAAGAATGCAACAGTAAATGGTGTAAGCGCAAGGCTAAACATACACTACTAATTAATGGAAATGACAATAAAAGCAGTTAAAACATATATTTTTACGTCATATAAAATAATAAAACAGTAAGCGCTTTCACAACTCTCCTTGTTGCTTCATCAGACCTATTTAGCAGCTCTAAAACACTTACTTTATACTTATCTCATTAAAAAGACACCAATCCAACTAAATTAATTCAAACTTGATGCCAACAAACTAGCCTATCACAAAACACATATCAGAACATTGTTTTCATTCAGTTTGCAGTGAATACCTAGCAGCAAACACTGTTTACATTTAGCTCATAAAAATCAAAGCCTTACCGATGTCTTCTTGCTTTCAGATGGGGTTTAATAGGAATCCTATCACTGAGACCATGACCTTCAGTTGCTTGTAACTTAATAATCCATTCCGATTCATTAATCTCTGTTGTATTTCATATGTCCCCTTGCCTCATAGTGACTTTGTTTTATTCACTACCATGAACTTAAAGCAGTGTGATTCATTAGTGTCTTTAACATGCTTGGCGAAAGCATTATTTGGTGTTCCAATCCTAACATTGTAAACATGTTCATGTGTTCGGCTACACAGATCTCTGTCTGTTTTTCCTACATAACATTTACTGCATATTTGGTAGCTTGCTAGATATACTATGTGAATGGTGCCACAATTTGCTATTATCTTAAAGAAATGTCACCTCCCTGTGTCTGGATGTATAAACACTCCTGTTTGTATAAAACTGCAATAATTGCAGTGTCTGCAGGGACTTGTGCTAAATACATGTTCATTATACTCAGCCATCACTATTTCTGAAGTGTTTTTCAGATAACACAACTTCCTTTTAAGGGATTTACAGTTTTTATATGTAACTTTAGGGTCTTGTCCTACTATTTGTCTGACACTTTCATTAGTTAATAACACCTGCCAATGTTTTTTTTTTATAATTTCCATGACATTTCTTGAAGCACTAGTAAAATCCAAAAGAGGTCTAGTACCATAATCTCTTTCCGGCTCTTGTTTAAACTAACCATATCTGAAAAATATGGTCAAGCTTCAGTACCTCTCAACTTATATATATCCTTCAAATTTTCATCTTTCTCCCTTTTACTGCATCCCCTAACCATTACATCCTTACAAAAGGAATCTAGTTCCTTATTAAAATTTTCATCTACCACTATTAGCCTAGATAACCTCATTCCTTGGCCCTTTATAATATTCTTAAACACATGCCCTCTATGCATACTATTTCTGTGCAAGTATGAATTTTTGTTGCATGGTTTCCTATACATTTCTGATGATGTCCTGCCCATATCTTTCTTAACTTTTACATCTAGAAAATAAATCTCCTTTGTAGACATCTCTATAATAAACTTAAGAAAGTGAGTGCAACTATTCATGTGTCCATAAAGGGTCAGTAATTCTTCATCATTGCCCCCTAGACAAGAAAGAGTTCATCGAGAAACCTCCTGTAAAACAAAATATTTCTCTTGTAACTTTCATTGTTCAATATTTCTTTCTCTTCCCAATCTGCCATGACTGCATTGGCGTACCTATTGGCACAAGATGTGCCCATAGGTACGCCATCCATTTGTAAATAGCAGCAGTCATCAAACAGAAAAACAGATAAAGATCTGCATAGCAGAATATGTGAACATGTTTACAATATTAGTATTGGAACACCAAATAATGCTTTAGCCAAGCATGTTAAAGACACTAATGAATCACACTGCTTTAAGTTCATGGTAGTGAATAAAATAAAGTCATTATGAGGCAAGGGGACATAAGAAATACAGCAGAGATTAATGAATCGGAATGGATTGTTAAGTTACAAGTAACTGAAGGCCGTGGTCTCAGTGATAGGATTCCTATTAAACCCCATCTGAAAGCAAGAAGACATCGGTAAGGTTTTGATTTTTATGAGCTAAATGTAAACAGTGTTTGCTGCTAGGTATTCACTGCAAACTGAATGAAAACAATGTTCTGATATGTGTTTTGTGATAGGCTAGTTTGCTGGCATCAAGTTTGAATTAATTTAGTTGGATTTGTGTCTTTTTAATGAGATAAGTATAAAGTAAGTGTTTTAGAGCTGCTAAATAGGTCTGATGAAGCAACAAGGAGAGTTGTGAAAGCGCTTACTGTTTTATTATTTTTATATGACGTAAAGATATATGTTTTAACTGCTTTTATTGTCATTTCCATTAATGAGTAGTGTATGTTTAGCCTTGCATGTTCTCTGTTTGCTGTTGGATTTTTTTATATACAAGTTTTGGAGAGGAGCATTTATTGCACTGCTTGTAGCAGTTGGTTTTGAGATTCATAACACTGTATGTTTTATTTTTCAAGAGGGAGGCTGTAGATCAGAGTGGACTTGCTGTGTACCGTATATTTAAGAAGCATGTCAAAGATGTAACGTGTATGTATAAATGCCAAGCATGTGCCATTCCTAGTGCCAATTTTAGTGCACAGCCAGAGAGTAAGCATGTATGATTCCAACAGTTAGTCTGTATATACGTTGCTTAAGTTAAAGTCAATTAACTTCTGTTGTGATGTTTGTATAAAATAGACTAACAGAACCCACGAAGACTCTTCTATTGTGTCCAAAGTAGGAGAGTGACAGATATCACACGCACTGACCCTTCAGAGATAACAAACCTGCTAGCAGATAGGTTTGGTGAAAATTTCATTCCTTTATCCCCTCCAAACTTATAACAAACATTACCCCAAACATCCCCGCAACTGACATATCTGAAGAGCAGGTAATTTAATCATTGTCCAAGGCTAAAAATACAGCCTCTATGAGACCATATGGATCCCAGACTGTCTTCTAAACAGGCTAAAACATAAACTAGCATCACCACTAAGTACCCTTTTCAATCATAACTTGTTCCTGCAGAATGGAAAATAGTTATTCCCCTCCACAAATGTGACCTAGCTACAGGCTCAGGGAATTACAGACCCATATGCCTGACCAGCCTCATCTGTAAGGCCATGGAACACATCATTATGGACTTCATAAATAAAGATATAGGCTACCTCCAAACCCTGGATCCAATCCAATTTGGCTTTGTCAAAGGCTGATCCTGCCTGTTAAATCTGGTGGATTTCTTCAAAGATGTGACCAGGGCCAATGATGAGGGCAAATCCTTGCACATGGCATACCTTCACTTGGCAAAGGCTTTTTTTTTCTTTAAAAAATTTTATTATTTTCCAAGTATAGTGATAGTTAGAATTAGTTAGTTAGAAATAGTTAGAATTACATTCATCTGTCTAGATAAGATATTATAACATTCTATATACAATATTTCCAAATGGCCTGATCAAGAAAAAAATAAGATAATAGAGAGGAAAAAAAATCTGTGAAGATATTTAGGTTACATATTAAGAGTCAATGTTCATTTATAATGTCTGAATAGTTTTTTTCCCAAGGACTGTTAATCCATGTTTTAGAAGTGATTCTCAGCTCATTGACTTTAATTTCCAGTAGTGCTGCTTCTTCCAACAATTTCAGGAATTCTTCAATAGTGGCTTCATGTAATGATGTCCATTTTCTTGTTACACATTTCCTTGCTACTGTAAGTATGGTCCAAAGAAAATATAAATATTTTTATTTATTTCTGTGTTATCCTTAACATTCAAAAAATTAGATATTTAGTTAGTACAAAGGAAACTGTAAAAATAGCTTGAAGAAATTTAGTGATTTCTTCCCAAATGCTTTTGATGTTAATACATTCATATAGAATATATATCCAGCCTGCTTTGCATCTTAATGAACATCTCCAGCAAGTAATATCATTAGATGAGTTGATTTTGGCTAATTTGTCATGAGTAATAAATGCTCTATGCAGAAATTTCCAGGTGTATATCTTCCATACTTGTAGTTTAGATGTTAATTTAATAGAATACAAAAGATTGGTTTTACTTTCAATTGATTCATTTGTTGAATGTCCTTTTGTGATGAATTTCCAAAAATTTTGATTGGGTTTAGTTTTGTAATTCATTAAGATTTTATATATTTTTGATGTTTGATTTGTCCAATTGTAATTATTATATATAATTTCAAATATATAATTTATAAGTTTAGGACTAGTTTTAAAAGAAGAACTATTAATTATTCTGCATAGACCTTGTGCGTGTGATAATATGCTTTGTATTGGAGCACTAACCAATCTGTGTCTGAGATATATATATTTTGTAACTGTTGATTGTCTAGATTGTGAAGAAAGGGAACTGCATTGGATATGTAAGTTTCTTGCTGATAGGAAACCAGGTTTAAATAACAAGGTTTCTTTAAAACCTGTTTTTAGATCCAGGGATTTGCATAGATGATTCCTGAAGTCTGCTGATTGGTTTGTTTGTATTTTAAATGATGAGCAGTTGTGATGCGTAAATTAGTCTGAAGAAGAGCTGTGAGTTTGAAAGTGCTTACTGTCTGTTTTCTGGAAATAAAAAGTGGATTTTTAAGCCGTGGCTGCTGTGAATTTTTCATTCTGTTGATGCTATTTTATTACTTTGGGAAGTTCCAGCTTTGTCTTGTAAGGAGGTCATTTTTACATTTACCTTGGATTTACATTTGTGTCCTCCTTGAGATCCATGGCGTTAATGTCTGTTAATTCTACTGCAGGAGAATCTATGGATGGAGTAACTCAACATACAGACTGTAAGAATGATCGGATTCATAAATTGCTGTTCTCACAAGGAAGTAATCCTTTATTGACTGCCATATCATATGAAAAATGTAATGGTGAGTTTTGTCTTGTTGATTTAAGAATACCATCTCAAATACAGATTAAAAATCTGGAAAATGACCTTTATAAATTGAAATGTTTATATTGGCAAAGGCTCCATATGGAGCATCATCAAGTCATTCCTAGAGGTCTGAGAATTTTGCTTATGCCCACTTATGGGAATCATTATGAAGGGCTTATGCTGAGATGGCAGTAATTGAATCTTGACTACAGTTTTGGTTACATTAGACTCATAATTGATTTCTTTGAACCTGGTGAGAAAGAATTAGCGTCAGCCATAGATGCTAAAAAGCAGAGTTTGCTTGATAAATATGACTGTGAAGCCTGTTTAACAGCTTTTGATGAGGTCGCTAATTCCATTTCATCTTATGAAAACAGGCTTAGGAATCAGAAATTGAAAAAGTTACTTTGTGACAAGGAAGATTTTACTAAAGGGCAATTATTCACTTGGCCTCATAGTTTTTTAAATGCTTTGAATGATGTAATATCAAGCAACAATAATCTGTTAAGCAGCAACAATATATCTAGTCCCTTTGTTGATCTGACAATTATTCCTCTAGTCACACGTGAGGAACCTCCGATGACATCAACTACATTGGTTCATGAGGGAGCTTCAAACAATATGCAGAGTGTACCTATTTCATCAGATGCAGCTTCTTCTTCCACACAACAAGTTGTTCGCAGGAAGGCTACATCAGATAAACAGGTTTTTGGGAACCTTCAGCTTCCTCTGCTGGTAAAAAAATATGACAAAGAGAATTCAGCAGAGGAAGGAACTAGAGCAGAGGGAGAAAGAGAGGATGACAATCATATGATGATCATATGTCATGGAATCTCAAACAGATGTGGAAGAAGACAGAGTGTCCTTAATCGTCAACCTCTATGATAAGGTATTGTCACAAGCACAGGTTCTCTGCTTGAAAAGGGACTTAATTTTATACCTACTGAACAGTCTGATTTTTCGGACATTTCTTTGGGTTTAAGATTATTTGCCCGAAATGTCTCACAAGTTATGCTTTGCAAACAGTTCTTCTAATGAGCATGCTTATGTTTTAAAAAAAAAACAGTGTATATCAACCCACCATTGATTCTGTAGTTGATGTGTTTGTCAGGAAATGTGAGGATGAATTGTTTACTGGTTTTTCAGACACTCAGGATAGAATGTTGAAGGTGAAAGGACATGACTTTCATAATTTAACAAAGGAAGAGCGGTCTGCTTTGACAGCACTTGAGTCAGATGATTCTTTGGTCATAACGAATGCTGACAAAGATGGAGCCACCATTTTAATGAATTGTGATTTTTATATAGAGTCTATACATAATATGCTTTCTGATTCAAGTATTTATGATAAGGTTGACCAGGATTTTATATGGGATGTGCAATGTTCTGTTTTTTTCACCATACTTGATTGTATAGATAATTTTTGTATTACTGAGCAATTAGCTGATTATTTCAATGTGGAACGTCCAGTGATACATATTGTCTACTTGCAACGCTCTAATTCTGTTAAGTTTATTGCCAAAACTAAAAATCATTTGCTTCAGCGAAGTAAATTGTTCATCTACGTCTTTCCGTGTATTTACCATACTATTTTTAATGTTAAATTCAAATGGCATATGCAAAAATTTATCGGCATTGAAATTGTCCAAATTGTCATTATTTCCCATAGGGGAACATTGAAAAACAGTACCTTTTTGTTTATTATTGGCATTAGCGTTCATTTTTTTCTGGCGCTGTATAGGTCCGTACACTTAATCAAGTGAATATAGCATATAGCAGAATAGATTCTTACTTAGAAGAATATTTGCTTGATAATAGAATAGATGAGGACTTGTATAAATTTCTTAAGGTAGATTTTTCCATATTGGCAACTATTAAAGGAATCCCTAAGATTCACAAAAATTTGTTGGACCCCCCATTCAGACCCATAATATCTGGAAGTGATAGTAAGGTCTTTCCTTTTGGCAAATTTATTGACTTCAAACTGAAACATATGTATAGTATTGTTGGACATATTATCAAAGACTCCTGGGAATTCTTGGGAATATTCAAACAAGAATTGTGGAACCCTGATTTGATTTTTGTCACTACTGACATTCAGGATCTTTTCTCCTGTATTCCCAAGAATGATGGACTGGATAAATTTATTAACAGTATACACAAATATAGTGGATTACATAAGGATGATGTCTCCTTGCTTACAGCATTCATGCACATAGTATTAGACTTCAACTACATCTATTATGAAGGTGAATACTATAGACAAACAACAGGTGTGGCCATGGGGGCAGCATGTGCCCCCATGTATGCCAACTTAGTATTGCTAGACTGGGAGGAGGAATTTGTACTCAATTCCAATTGGATGCAGTATATTAAAACATATGTCCATTACCTGGATGATATTTTCATCCTTTGGAAAGGTGAAACAGTAGAGTTGACTAACTTCATGTATTATATAAACCATACAACTGACTATCTTAGGTTTACACACCAGGTGGACATAAAGGGAATTAACTATCTTGATGTTTATATATACAATGATGGCAAATCCTTCCAGTTTAGAATACATAGAAAAGACACATATAGTAATGGATACCTTCATTTTGATAGTGCTCATTCTTACCATACTAAACGTGGCATAGTAAAAGGACAATGCATAAGAGCAGCGAGGATGACAACAACAAGGGAAGCAATGTTAAGTGAACTCAATTTTATTAGTGGGTTATTTGAGGAGAAGGGGTACCCCATAGATATGATCAATGATATAACAACATATGTAGTAAATGAATGGGGTCGGAAATATCCCCCTTTATTAGGTGTAGGCTTAAGCAATACTAATGAGACAAGCAAAAATAAAAATACTAATATAACCAAGGGTGAGATGGATGATAAATATAACAAAGCTCGTATATTGAAATATGGCAAATATAGTAATGAGGTGAAGGATATCATCAACACCAATTGGAATATATTAACAAGTGATGGTATAATAAAGGACAAGATACCCAGTAGACTACATTATGTGTACAAAACAGGCAATAATATAAAGAGAATAATAGAGTTAAAATATAATTCCATGAAGAGCAGTAATAGCAATAAGATAGGTACTAAAAAATGTGGTAACTGCAATTATTGCAGTTATATTTATGAAGAGAAGTCTATTATTTTGAAAAATAATATTAAAAGTAAAGTTAAGTTTTGTCATGGAAATTGCCAGAGTCAACATCTTATTTATTTAGCCCTATGCAATACATGTTTGAATTATTACGTAGGGAAAACGGATAGATACTTGAAAAATAGAATCTATGACCATTTATATTGCATTAGAGAATTAGATACTAATAATGCACTATCTAAGCACCTAATGAACAACCAAGGCTGTACAGGTTTTAAATTTGCCATACTAGAAGTAGTGAGACCCAATCCCAGAGGAGGAAACATTAAGGCAATAGTGGGTGATAAGGAAGTGAGATGGCAGATACGACTAAATTCAGCTATACCACCTGGACTTAATGAAATGATCCCCACTAAACCCTTAGTGAGGGTATAATCCAATATAATTGATAAATTCTAGGCAAAATGTTGTTTTGCCTACACTTATATTGGATATATTCCTGCTTCAGTAGTTGTTCATATTTTATATCTTATAGTTAATAATACTGTCTAAATCAATATAGAATTATCAATACTTTCAAAAAATAGGATACATTATTGTATAATACTATTTAAGTATGGGAATGTGTTTCATTGTTTTAATCAATGTAGTTTACACAATATATAATATTTTAGATAAGAAAATCCATTACAATACCATAAATTTATTACATAAAGGGAATAACACCAGGTATAATTGTTTAACAATTGTCAGACATATAGATGTATAAAATTGGATAGGATTGTTTTACTAATAAAAGACAATTTTGGTATATTGTAGTACCTAACATACATTTTATAATTGTCATTGATTTTGATATAGTTTAATAGATATATTAGGTTGTATAAGATAATTTTTAAAGTATTTTTAAAGCATTTATTTGTGTTAATGAATGAGATTAATTGAATAATTGTGCTTTAAGGCGGGATTTTTATGTATTTAAGGGTGAGTGATTATTGTGAGTATGTTCTGAAGAAGTCTGTATACATGGATGAAAGCGCTTAACTTGAAACTACTCTGTTTTATACTGTTCAAAAAATGCTGTGAACTGTGCTTGGATCCATTTCCTGGAGTTTTCTTGCTGCTTGGCTAGCTGATTTTGATTATATCATTTATATGCAAGTATGATAATACATTCCACTTATTTCTGTTTATAATACATATGTGATCAAATTGAGTTTTGTTTATAAAACGGTAATAAACCAAGTTTTTTCAGTACAGCTTTCAATGAAATATACTTTAAGGTATGGGTTTTCTTTTTTCCCCCTTCTACCAAGTGTGAGATCATAGCAACAGTTATTCATTTTTGAGTATTTTTTTACTCACTATGAATTTGTATTATTAAAACATTTATTAGAGTAGTACTATTGTCTAGAATGATTTCTTCAATGGCAGAATTCACCAACTTAAAGATTTTATTATTTTACAGTGCTTGCATCCATCTGGGAAATGCTATTCTCATTCTTTTGTCTAAGACCTTTTCCTCCTATGGGCTATGTGTGTTGTTAAACAATTGTTATTGTAACATCAATTTTATATTAGCATGCTTTTACAAAACATATGTTGTGTCTTTATTAATATCATATGAGTAAAATTCCTGAGTCATACCTAATGTCTGGCTGCTAATCTGAATTCAGACTACTAAGTGTTAACATGTTCAGTACATACTTCTTGTTTACAGAAGCATTTTCCTACTTTGACTACTGAGTGTTAACATGTTCAGTACATACTTCTTGTTTACAGAAGTATTTTCCTACTTTGACTACTGAGTGTTAACATGTTCAGTACATGTTTCTTGTTTACAGAAGTATTTTCCTACTTTGACTACTGAGTGTTAACATGTTCAGTACATACTTCTTGTTTACAGAAGTATTTTCCTACTTAGACTACTGAGTGTTAACATGTTCAATACATACTTCTTGGTTACAGAAGTATTTTCCTACTTAGACTACTGAGTATTAACATGTTCAGTACATACTTCTTGTTTACAGAAGTATTTTCCTACTTTGACTACTGAATATTAACATGTTCAGTACATACTTCTTATTTACAGAAATATTTCCTACTTTGACTACTGAGTGTTAACAAGTTCAGCACATACTTCTTGTTTACACAAGTATTTTCCTACTTTGACTACTGAGTGTTAACATGTTCAGTACATACTTCTTGCTTACACAAGTATTTTCCTACTTTGACTACTAAGTGTTAACATGCTCAGTACATACTTCTTGTTTACACAAGTATTTTCCTACTTTGACTACTGAGTGTTAACATGTTCAGTACATACTTCTTGTTTACACAAGTATTTTCTTACTTTTCCCCCTTAATTAAAAAGTCCATTTAGATATGTGTGTTTTACAAGTCATGAAAGGCTCATTAATATTGTTGCTAGATTAAAATTAGATACTTTATGGACTTGTGCTATGTAAATTCCTTCTTATATCATCCTTATTTCCCAATTAATTTGATTAATAATGTAAGCAAAGTGCCTCTGTAAGTCCTTCACAATGTATGTTTCTGTTATATGATTTCTTTAATTTTTATTTTGTGGCATCCAGTATTTGTTGTTGCTTTTTGCTTACAATAAATTCATGTTTAATGCAAGTAATTATCGTTTCCTCATCGGGTTTGTTAACATATGTGTTTAATTACTTTTACCTATAGGGGTTCATGAATTAGTAGGCTTCCTGTACATCTGATTTTTGTTTAATAGAGATATATACCACCTTAGAAATCCCTACTCTATTGAAAAAAATGAGGCAAAGAAAGGATTGCATGACTGTGTAAGTAGACGTTTCTTACACTTGAGTGTAACGGTCTTTACTTTCCTTACAGTGCTATTTTCATTCATATCCCCATTAAACTGTGTGTTAGTAGTCTCCCATATCCTAGAACAACTAATTTTAAATTATGGGGTACTCATAGCTCATGCTTCTATCTCCTGACTTACTTCACTCCTTCTTGCAAGCCATGTGCTCCGTACCAGACAAACCTGTGAGAATATTAGTGGGAGTGCCCCTTCTTTCCTACCTACAAGTGAATCAGTGTCCGTATAAACATGTGAACACTCCCTTACAAAAGTCATCAAAGCATAGATTAAA
Organism: Protopterus annectens; assembly: GCF_019279795.1. Classification (NCBI taxonomy): domain Eukaryota; kingdom Metazoa; phylum Chordata; order Ceratodontiformes; family Protopteridae; genus Protopterus; species Protopterus annectens. The sequence goes on from NC_056737.1 coordinate 1,192,866,471, forward strand.
CAAGCCTCACAGTGTCTACCATTTAAAAAAAATGTTTTTTGAGCAGATAAGCCATGGGTCCCTATTAACTCAGGAATCTGTGTAACAATCCACTGTTACCAAGTAAAACTGTTTCTATAGGAGACCTTTGTGTAATGCTGTTCCCACTTCATAATATAAACTTTAAACATACAGAGTCACCATGGGAACACAGTCAAGTACAAGTGTCTCTTGCACAATACAAGAAAGAGAATTTTACATTAGCCACTGATTTTCTAAAATATGACTAATAATGCTTTGTTGTTACTTTTACTATCTGTTCATCTAATTGTGTTTGAAGGTGGCATGTACCACCTTAACAAACCCTTCAAATACTGAGAAAGTGAGAAAAAGAAAGGAAGAAATGCGTAAGTGTGTTAATACGCATTTCTTATATTTATCTGTATTACATTAAATTTCCTCTACTGGCTGGTGTCTTATTTGCTGGCTTGTCTTAATTAGAAAGACATGAGCTTAACAGTTTTCTGTTTAATAAGATAGTTCAGGTGTTACATAGGTTGTTCGTGACGTACGCCTCATCCCAATATGAGCACTATACTTCCTGAAATGCTATTTCATCAGCAGTAGAATATTTTGAATGAATGTGTGTGTGAAGTGCTCTTTACTTTTTAACTGATGAGTAAGTAACATTCATGCATGCTCACGAATAATCACACTAGTAAAGTTGCCAATGTATCACTGAATCATTCAACGTTTTACTGAACACACATTTTTTTTTTTAAATGGAGTTTTAACCAATTCATATGCATTTAGTATGCCAATATTTCAAGCAAAGTCACATTCAAAGGAAACCTTCTACATTATAATATTGTATTTGGTCAGGCATAAAGATCAACCAGGGTTATTATATAAATGAATGCTGTTTCACATTTATGTGTTCTACATGTTATGAGAGGATTTGTATTATAGCAGATAATGCTTTCTGTGTGCTGCTTGTCATTAATTTAATGTTATATTAATTAACTAACATTTTTCTTAAAGTAGCATAACCTTATTTCATTTAGCATAAATAGAATTGTTCTATATTAAATGTTCATTTAAAAGAATCAGTGGAAAGAAAAAATAAAGAATTCTGAAGTGTATTATAGACAATAAAAATAAGGTAAAAATTTTGTTTGCCTGGATATGAAGATTATATCTTAGTTGAATCTTTGAGAATTTTGAAGGTTTCTATAGTTTTAAGTTCAGTTCTTAATTTCTTTTTCCTCAAATCAGTCCAAGTATTTTTTTCAGAAGATCTTTTCAAAGCGGTGGTTGTTGACCAGTCCATTTCTTCTGGTATTGTAATTATATTGTTATTTTTAATGAATGAAGATGCTTCCTCATAGTTGTTGAAGGTCCTCATGTCATTTGAATAGAAAATTCTGATTTTTGCAGGATAGACAAGTTGGGCATTTATTTTGTTTTATTTGTGAAGTTTCACTAATGGTCAAGTTTATTTCCTTAATTCTAATACAATTGCAGAGTAGTCATTGTCAAATCTTATTTGATTTTGTTTACACAATAAGGGACATTTTCTCCAAGCTGATTTCAGAATACATTTCTGTCCAGATATGACAACAATTTTACCACAATTGATCTTGGAGGAGCTTTGGGTGGGTTGGGAAGGTGGCCTAATGGTTAAAGTGTTTGCCTTACAAACACACGGTGCAGTGTTTGAGTCTCACAAGGGATAATTGGCTAGGCTTAAAATGGCTCGCAAGGGCAGTTAGCTTAGTACTAACCTATGAGCTATGAGCTATGAGCTGAAGAAGGTATACGTTTTCCAAGAACTCTGTGCACTCGCTCTATACCATTTGATAGTCCATCCTTTAGGACTAGTACTTCAGGTAACCAGGAATTTAAGAAATATATAATGTCCTCACCTTCAAATTTCTCTGGGAGAACAAAAATTCTTATATTTGTTCTTCTTTCCCTGTTTTCCAGATCATCTATTTTGTGATTAACCAGTTATTTTGATGTAGTAGAAATTCAGTCTGATTGTCATCTTCCTTGAGTCTCCGATCTATATCATTCAATGCAATTTCCATGTCCAGTATTTTAGTTTGCTGTTGCTGCAAAATTTCCTTGAGAACATCAGTTTGTTTTTGACAGTTTTCTTTGAAGTTTTCTAAATTGTCTGTAAATCTATCCATTTTCAAAGATAGTTCCTGTAGTGTGGATGACATCATTTGGATTTCCTTCTTCAGTGTAGGTTTCAGAGTGAGAATTCTTTGAACTGGCCATTTCCAAACACTTGAAATAATCTTCAGATTATTTTTACAGGAAAATCTCTTCAGAATTTCTTCATATTTGGTGAGATTGTAATTTGGAAGTTCCTTTATAAGGTTCATCTATTTCTATTTGATAAAACTGATCTTTTTCCCTGTCTTTTAGTACACTTTTGTGGAGCTCAAAAAAGATGCTGCTATCAGTTGGCCATCAAGGCTCCACCCTCCTTGACAAAGGCTTTTGACACAATACCGCACTCAGGCATTACCAATAAACATAGAAAACTGAATGTAACCCCCTTCATTGTAAGATGGATTATCAACTGGCTCACAAACTGGACACACACTGTCAAAGTGGATGACTCCACATCAACCAGCAGGCCTTTCACCAGTGGTGTGCCACAGGGGTCAGTGCTGAACCCCCTACTGTTTGGTATATATGTCTCAAAAGTTCAGGCCAAAACTAAGGAGTTATGGCTGACCAAGTTTGTGGACAACTGGAAACTGTAATTATTGAATCCCCAAATGATGTCAGTAAACTCCATGAGGGTCTTACACAGACCATCAACTGGTTTCTTAGTCATGGTCTCAAACTGAATGCAAGGAAATGCATCATCATTCCCTTCAGCAAAAACAATGTCTCTTCACACTATCAAATCAACAACAATACCCTAAGTACCCATGAAGTAGTAAGGGATCTGGGATCAGAAGTAGTCTGAAACCTTAATTCTGACCACCATGTGTCTCTTGTAGTAAGGAAGACTTTCTAAGTAGCATACTTGATTAGTAAAGGCATCGCCTCAAGAGCAAAGGAGGTTATAACCCCACTATACTCGGCACTAATCCGGTCAGAATTGAGTATAACATCCCATTCAACATGTACCATACAAAATACCTGCATCAATTGGAGAGACCTCAAAGGTTTCTAACAAAGAAGATCAAGGGACTCCAGCACTTGCTGTACACAGACCGACTAAAGTCCCTGTCACTATACCCTATATCACAAAGACTTCTTAGGGGAGACGTACGCCTGGCTTACAGAGCAATCTTAGTTCCAAACCTAATGAACTTGCTGCATATTCATAAATCAAACAGGACTAGAGCTACCCATTCCAGGGACCTAAATATGGCCTGCAACTTAAATAGGACATGCTTGAGGAACAGATGTCTCCCAACAAATCCTGTGTCTTTGGAATAGGCTAGAATTCATGTGAATCTGAGCACCTCTATGACACTGTTCAAGAGGAACCTGGACGAGTGAATGGGGCACTGTAAATTCTTACCAGAGATAGCACCCATAACCCTCCTGGACATGGGCAGTCATTACTAAATGTAATCCTGGGTATTGACTATCTATGGTATTACATTAGGATGAATCGGCCAAGCTTGAAATGATCACCAGGTCAATAGTCTAGTAAACTCTGATGATCCTATGTGGGTAATTACTGAGGTGCATCTTCTGAGGAGGGAGGGTAAAATTAGAGTTAAAAAATGTTTATCAGAAGAGGTTATGATGTCCAGCTGGTCAGGGAAGCTAAACAAAAAATTATGGACATGAGGTATTCTGTTAACTCTCAGGGAGATTCTCATTATGTCCATGCTAGTGGAAAATATAATGTTTGTATTGGTGGAAATCAATCTACCAATGTAGCTGTGAACAATGGAGAGCAGAAGATAGTTTTCTTAGTGACAACTTATAATGTTATAACTGAGGAAATACTTAAAAAAGTGCGTAGCTTGTGGCCTATGCTCCTAAGGGATAACATTTTGAACTCTATACTACCTGATTTTGTGAGTATTGCATATAAAAGAGCTAGGAATATGTCTGACATTCCGGTGCATAACTAATTTACTTTACCAGATGTTAATATCAGTCAGAGCTTAAGCATAACTAAAGGCACTGTTCCATGTGATGGTTGTTCCATCTGTCAATATGTAGTAAGCTCTTTTCGCTATATTAATGGCATCAAGTTTACAGCTAGGCATGAATACAGTTGTAATACGGAGGGGTTAGTGTATGTGTTGAGATGTGGATGCAAGAAGTTTTACATAGGGGAAACTTACAGGAGTTTTAGGGTCCCGTTACAGGAACATATTGGGGACATAAAAAATAAAAAATTAGAGAGTCCACTTGGGAGTCATTTTTTTTTGATAGCATGCAACTCTAACCCTGATTTTCTTAGGGGTTGTGTCTTGGAAAAATTGCAAGTTGACATAGGTGAATGTGTGTGTTTAAAAAACAAACTCTTAAAAAAGGAAACCCTGCTGATTTTAAAGTATGGTACTTTGGAGTCTCAGGGACTCAACAAAGAATGTAATTGGAAGTATGTGATTTGAACTGCATGCTTAATTGATTAACTGTTTTGTGTAATATGCTGTATATAAGCAAACAGTATTTTGTAGTGTTTTTATTTTTTTACTCTTGGAAGGCTGTGTAATCCAAGGCGTTAAGTAGTTCATTAAATTCGCTTACTTCTTGGATCAGTGGTCTTGGTGGTATTTTATTATAAAATTAGAATTAAATTTGTCAGCCAGAGTTTGCTTAACTTCTGGCCTTGTATAGGTGACACCCTTTACAGGTAATTTGGTACATTGCCATGCATGGCCTTTGAGGTTATGGACATAGCTGAAGACAGCTTTGTGACCACCCTTGGCATGGGAGGCTACTTTTACCTCAGATTTGGCTTTGGATAACTTTATTAGCTCCCTGAGTTGCTTGTTTAGGTTGATGAGGGTTTACTTTTTTTGGTGGTCATTGCACCTCATAATTTTTGCCATGAATTTGCTCCTTTTATTATACATTCTATTGAGGTTAGGATTTCACCAAGGTAGCTTTTTTCAGTAGATCCTGTGCTTAATCCAGGTAGGTACAGCTATCTCTATGCAGCTGTTAATATGATAATAGAGGGTTTCTGTGAATGATTTCTATGGAAGATAGCAGAGTTCTCAGAGTTTGGAGGGCTTGTAAGTTTGCCAGTGTGTAACTTTGTAGCAGGAAATTTGCTCTAAAATAACTCCTAAACATTCCAAAGATAGCCAGTGTCCCTAGTTTTACATTTATTTCAAAGGAAACTGTTTTATGGTCTTAACAGACTAGGCAAGACATTAAACTGGGGAGGGTGCAATGTTCCATCAAGTTCTGAGGATCAGGACAAAGATATTTGTACCTCTAATGGGCAAACAGATTAACTGGTCCAAGGTGTTTGCATTTACAAAGTCCAGGAATCTTTTAGCCTGGATGTTAAGGGTCGGGCATGATTCCCAGTTTATATTTGGGGTAGTTAAAGTTGCCCATGAGTATGGTTTTAGGTTGAATGGGGAGTGGTCTAGTACATTTATGTATGTATTATGGTTTTCCTTGGTCACAGCAGAGGGCTTATAGCTTACAAAGATACAGCATGGGACCTTGACTAAAAATAATTTGGACATGAAGAAGCTCAAGCACATTGTATTGTTGGACCAGCCTCGAGGTGTGTTTATTTTTAATGTAATCAGAGAACCCCCCACACACACATTTTTGTTCCTTCCTGTGCAATAGTTGGATTAATTGTGTGGAAGTCATTTGTAGTATTGCCCTGTCATGGTGCTTTCCATGGCTTTAAACCATGTCTCAGTAACTGCACAGATATCTGCATTCTCCATGGCTTTAAACCATGTCTCAGTAACTGTACAGATATCTGCATTCTCCATGATTTAAACCATGTCTCAGTAACTGCACAGATATCTGCATTCTCCATGATTTAAACCATGTCTCAGTAACTGCACAGATATCTGCATCCTCAATGGCTTTAAACCATGTCTCAGTAACTGCACAGATATCTGCATTCTCCATGATTTAAACCATGTCTCAGTAACTGCACATATATCTGCATTCTTCATGGCTTTAAACCATGTCTCAGTAACTGCACAGATATCTGCATTCTCCATGATTTAAACCATGTCTCAGTAACTGCACATATATCTGCATTCTCCATGGCTTTAAACCATGTCTCAGTAACTGCACAGATATCTGCATTCTCCATGATTTAAACCATGTCTCAGTAACTGCACATATATCTGCATTCTCCATGGCTTTAAACCATGTCTCAGTAACTGCACAGATATCTGCATTCTCCATGGCTTTAAATCATGTCTCAGTAACTGCACAGATATCTGCATTCTCCATGACTTTAAGCCATGTCTCAGTAACTGCACAGATATCTGCATTCTCCATGGCTTTAAACCATGTCTCCATAACTGCACAGATATCTGCATTCTCCATGGCTTTAAACCATGTCTCAGTAACTGCACAGATATCTGCATTCTCCATGGCTTTAAACCATGTCTCAGTAACTACACAGATATCTGCATTCTCCATGGCTTTAAACCATGTCTCAGTAACTGCACAGATATCTGCATTTGCCATGGCTTTAAACCATGTCTCAGTAACTGCACAGATATCTGCATTCTCCATGGCTTTAAACCATGTCTCAGTAACTGCACAGATATCTGCATTCTCCATGGCTTTAAACCATGTCTCAGTAACTGCACAGATATCTGCATTTGCCATGGCTTTAAACCATGTCTCAGTAACTGCACAGATATCTGCATTCTCCATGGCTTTAAGCCATGTCTCAGTAACTGCACAGATATCTGCATTCTCCATGGCTTTAAACCATGTCTCAGTAACTGCACAGATATCTGCATTTGCCATGGCTTTAAACCATGTCTCAGTAACTGCACAGATATCTGCATTCTCCATGGCTTTAAACCATGTCTCAGTAACTGCACATATATCCGCATTCCGCATGGCTTTAAACCATGTCTCAGTAACTGCACATATATCTGCATTCTCCATGGCTTTAAACTGTGTCTCAGTAACTGCACAGATATCTGAATTCTCCATGGCTTTAAACCATGTTTCAGTAACTGCACAGATATCTGCATTCTCCATGGCTTTAAACCATGTCTCCATAACTGCACAGATATCTGCATTCCCCATGGCTTTAAACCATGTCTCAGTACCTGCACAGATATCTGCATTCTCCATGGCTTTAAGCCATGTCTCAGTAACTGCACAGATATCTGCATTCTCCATGGCTTTAAACCATGTCTCAGTAACTGCACAGATATCTGCATCCACCATGGCTTTAAACCATGACTCAGTAACTGCACAGATATTTGCATTCTCCATGGCTTTAAGCCATGTCTCAGTAACTGCACAGATATCTGCATTCTCCATGGCTTTAAACCATGTCTCAGTAACTGCACAGATATCTGCATTCTCCATGGCTTTAAACCATGTCTCAGTAACTGCACAGATATCTGCATTCTCCATGGCTTTAAACCATGTCTTAGTAACTGCTCAGATATCTGCATTCTCCATGGCTTTAAACCATGTCTCAGTAACTGCACAGATATCTGCATTCTCCATGGCTTTAAGGCATGTCTCAGTAACTGCACAGATATCTGCATTCTCCATGGCTTTAAACCATGTCTTAGTAACTGCACAGATATCTGCATTCTCCATGGCTTTAAACCATGTCTCAGTAACTGCACAGATATCTGCATTCTCCATGGCTTTAAGCCATGTCTTAGTAACTGCACAGATATCTGCATTCTCCATGGCTTTAAACCATGTCTTAGTAACTGCACAGATATCTGCATTCTCCATGGCTTTAAACCATGTATCAGTAACTGCACAGATATCTGCATTCCCCATGGCTTTAAACCATGTCTCAGTAACTGCACAGATATCTGCATTTGCCATGGCTTTAAACCATGTCTCAGTAACTGCACAGATATCTGCATTCTCCATGGCTTTAAGCCATGTCTCAGTAACTGCACAGATATATGCATTCTCCATGGCTTTAAACTATGTCTCAGTAACTGCACAGATATCTGCATTTGCCATGGCTTTAAACCATGTCTCAGTAACTGCACAGATATCTGCATTCTCCATGGCTTTAAACCATGTCTCAGTAACTGCACATATAGCCACATTCCCCATGGCTTTAAACCATGTCTCAGTAACTGCACATATATCTGCATTCTCCATGGCTTTAAACTGTGTCTCATTAACTGCACAGATATCTGAATTCTCCATGGCTTTAAACCATGTCTCAGTAACTGCACAGATATCTGCATTCTCCATGGCTTTAAACCATGTCTCCATAACTGCACAGATATCTGCATTCCCCATGGCTTTAAACCATGTCTCAGTAACTGCACAGATATCTGCATTCTCCATGGCTTTGAACCATGTCTCAGTAACTGCACAGATATCTTGCATTCCCCATGGCTTTTAACCATGTCTCAGTAACTGCATAGATATCTGCATTCTCCATGGCTTTAAACCATGTGTCAGTAACTGCACAGATATCTGCATTCTCCATGGCTTTAAACCATGTCTCAGTAACTGCACAGATATCTGCATTCCCCATGGCTTTTAATCATGTCTCAGTAACTGCATAGATATCTGCATTCTCCATGGCTTTAAACCATGTCTCAGTAACTGCACAGATATCTGCATTTTCCATGGCTTTAAACCATGTCTCAGTAACTGCACAGATATTTGCATTCTCCATGGTTTCAAACCATGTCTCAGTAACTGCACAGATATCTGCATTCTCCATGGCTTTAAACCATGTCTCAGTAACTGCACAGATATCTGCATTCTCCATGGCTTTAAACCATGTCTCAGTAACTGTACAGATATCTGCATTCTCCATGGCTTTAAACCATGTCTCAGTAACTGCATAGATATCTGCATTGTCCTGGGTGAGAAGACCTTGCAGGGAGTGGAGCTTCTTGTTTAGGTTCCTGGCACTGAGCAGTAGCACTTCAAATTTTCTTTCTCTAGTTTAGCTAAGTCAGTAGGTTTATCAGGTTTGTAATGTGTGAAAAGGGCAATAGTAGAGCGGACAAGATTTTAGCCAGTATTCGAAATCCTATAGGATAGAGGTGCAAACCATCCTGGTTTCCAGGGTCAGTTGACGGTGCACACTTGAGATGTGGGATAACAGTTGCAGTCCTTCATTCTCATGGTACAAATCCTGTTTTGAGGCTAGAGTTGAAAAGTGACTCAAGTGATTTTGATTTATGTTTCCAGTTATTTTGGGGGCATCCTGTGATATTGTCAGTGACAGATGAGTCTGTGTTTATAGCCTTAGGCAGCACCTCCAGAATCTTCTCCCTTTTAAAATTGGGGGGGGGTTTACACTAGTAGATATTTCATGAGGGGGGCAGTGAGAGTGTGGGGTGAAACCTAAGCTGAATTTTTCAGCCAGCAAATTCCCTATGTCATTTTGCTTAGTGAAGATGGCAGCATTGACCACCAGTTTGGCACACTGATGTGTGCTGCCTTGGAGGTTTTGGACATTGCTGTAGAAGGCCCTGAGGGTGTCTTTAGCCTGTGAGGCTATCTTGACCTCTTAACTGGCCTTGTTGGACTTAATTAGTCCTCTTACTTTCGTATTTAATTAGAGAGCGCTTATCATTAAGGGAGTTATTTTTTCTGCTCTTAGCCATGACTTTCTCCTTTTGCTAGATACCCTATTAAGATCAGAATTTCCCCAGTGTTGTTTGATTTTAGTTTCTTTCGGGCTTACTTCTAGTGGGTCATTTTACGCCTAGGCAATTTCCTTCTGAAAGGCAGGAATCAAACTCTGTACCTTTTGATTCCAAGATAAACGTCTTAACAATTATACCAGCCCCCAACCCCATTGAGGATATTTTTTGTTTGTGCAATGTCTGGGAGGTCTTTGTGATTTAGACAGATCACATTTAAGATACTCAGCATATATGGGTCTATGTGCTTGCTCTGTAATATGTGAGATAGGTGTAATGTGTTTGTTATTATAAGTGCTTGCACATGAAAGCCTTGCCTCCAGTGACATTATGCAACTATATCTCTCACATACTGGTGCAGCGATAGTGTTGTTGTCTCACAGCAAGAGGTTCTCCCATTCGATTCTCAACTGGAGCGCCTTCCGTGTGGAGTCTACATGTCCTCCCCATGGTCGAGTGGCATTCAAAAGACATGCGTGAATGGGTGCGCCTTCGTTGAAGGTTGGGCTGGCACCTCGGCACCGTAAAAATCTACTGCCAATCATTAGCAGACTGAAGTTCCACTGTGGTGACCCCTAACCAGGAAAAGCTGAAAGAAGAAGAAGAAGAAGATCTCTCACATACTGTATCAGATTAAGAATTAAGTGCTTGTCAGTAAACATAGGATAATTACTACATTACCTCAGGCACCCCATCCACCAGAGTGGCTGCAAATTTAGCACAGAGGTGCATGCCCACAACTATGTATCCTTATTTTATGTTCAACAAAGTGATTGTACAAGACAGGTTTACAGCTGGCTAGCTCAGTTGTTGTAAAAGTATATACTACAATCAGAGTTATCTCAGACCAGACCCATGCTGGAGTGCTCCTCATTGTGCAAAATAGTTGCTGTTTGTGCAACTAAGGATTATAGAAATTGTTGTGTGCCTGCACATATATAGGGCATTGCTAACCACTGTTGCACAATGAACAGCATTACATAAATGCAGAGAATTAACAGAGGCAGAAAAAAAAATGACTAAACAAAGCAAATAGCCATCTGAACAATTGAACAGTCTTAATGCCTTTCTATGTGATCCCCAACACAGAAAAGTCCAGGCCACTTTCCATTCCTACTAGAAAAGCAGTCCCAGAACTTCTTAACATAAAAATCCACTACAGTTAGGCCAAAGTGAATTCAAACAGGACAATTAAACAAACTAGCTAAAACACTTTGAAAAATGTCTTAAAATGCAGGGAAACTAGCAGCAAGGTCAGTGAAAATCAAGGCCTTTTACAGTGATAAAAGGAAGAAGAAATATAATAAACAACTTGAAATCATGAATTGGCAGCCTATTCCAAAGACGTGGCTGTCGCTGGGAGATGACTTCCTGGACTTCCACCATCAGCTTTTCTTATGTACCTCATTTTCATAACTATCTGTTGCCATTCTTCGTCAACACGACCTATTTCCTCCTCATCTTGTCTTGGGGTGCTAGAACCCTGTGTAATTCATTGTACTTTATATCCAGTCAATTTCTAAATCTCTCATTCATGGGTGAGTTTGAGATGGAAACCCTAAGCATGTTTTTCAGAAGTGAGAAGAACCCCACATAATCACAGGGAGCACATGCAAACTCCAAAGAGGCATTGGCTGGAGGTCAGGCCCAAACTTTGTACTTTGTGCATGGGATGTGAATACCTTAACCATTGTGCTAACTGGTCTCTCTATTGTGCTAACCAGTATCCCCACCTACTATATCCCAAAGTATACCTGACATCAGTTCTCTGCCTAGTATCTCTAGAGGACAGGTCATCTCTGTGCTCGCCAAGGCCAAAAACACAGCCTCAATGGGACCAGATAATATTCCAAGTTCATATTAAAAACACGAATGTTTACTTACCTGAACACCTAAATGCCAAAATATATTCCGTGAACCACAAATACACTGAACGCCCTAAACCACGAAATTCAAAAACTCGAAATCTCATACTTGTCACATCCCACCACCCACTACATACTACCTACACAAACAAACTAAATAAACCACATACATACATACACTAACCAAAACCCTACTTCTAACCCTAAACTAAACCCTACTTCTAACCCTACACTAAATCTTGCATATACCATCATGTATGCACTTAACTTAACCCGCACCCTAACCCCAAGGTCTGTAACTATCGCACACTTACCTTAAAAAGCTATACCAACAAACTAAATAATCCATACACATACACTTAATAAAACCCTACTTCTAACCCTATACTAAATCTAACATACATTACCATCTATGCACTTACCTTAACCCGCACCCTAATCCTAAGGTATGTAACTATTGCACACTTACCTTTCCGCAGAAGGGCCACCCATGATGATTCGATGTTTCAGATTTCATGCTTTAGGGCGATCAATGTTTTCACGGTTCGATGAAGACATGTTTGCATTTAGGTGTTCAGGTATGTAAACATTCATGTTTTTAATATGAACCCAATATTCCAGGTTGTTTACTAAACAATCTAAAACAAGACCTAGCAGACCCCACATGGAATTCTCTTTAATAATAGCTTGATAAATGGTTATGTTCTTGCAGAATAGAGAACAGCAACAGAAATTCCCCTGCACAATGGGGGGGGGGGCATCAACTGAGCCTGGGAACTACAGACCCATATCTAACCAGCTTTATCTGCAAAGTCATGGAAAGAATTATCATGGGCCTTATCAACAAGGACATAGGCAATATTCAAATGCTGAACCCAACCAATTTTGTCTTTGTTAAGGGTAGATTATGCTTATTAAACCTGGTAAACTTCTTTGAGAATGACACCAAAGCCATGGACAAGGGTAAGGCAGTGCACACAGCCTATCTCAACCTTGCCAAGACTATCAACACAATCCCCTACTCTGGCATCATTGAGAAACTCTCCAAGCTGGGGATTAAAACTTATGTTACAAGCTGGGTAGCCAATTGGTTCACTGACAGAACACATGTTGTCAAAATTTGGTGACTCCACCTCCATCAGTAGACCCATCATCAGTGGAGTACCACAGGGATCTGTGCTGGGCCCCTTACTGTTTGGCATCTATTTCTCAGAAGCCAAGGCCTAAGTAGACAGCCTTTGGCTCAACAAGTTCACTGATGACTGTAAACTGGGAGCAGTCATTGAGTCCCCCTCCCCCAATGATGTCACCATATTACAAGAAGGGCTAACACAAATGAATAATTGATGCCAAAGCCATGGTCTAACACTTAATGCAAAAAATGCATTATTATTCCCTTTTGCAAAATGGAATTCCATACAAATTACAGCATTGACAGCACCCACAGGCATTCCAACCCAGTGGTGCAAGACTTAGGAACACAGGTTGGCAGCAATCTGATATTCAACCAAGTTTCCACAGTGGTAAGGAAAGCCTTTTACTTAGCATACCTCAAAAGCAAGGGCATAGCATCCAGATTGAGGGATGTTATAACTTGTCTGTACTTGAGTCTCATCAGACCACTAATGGAGTATAATGCACCCTTTTGCATATACCTCACCAGACACCAGCAGCAGTTGGAGAGACCTCAAAGATTTCTCACTTAGGAACTTAGAAAATACAGGGGCTCCAAATCATGATCTATGCAAACAGGCTGAGACCCTGTCACTTTACTCTGTATCTTATACGGTGCTGATAGGTGACTTGTGCCTGGCCTATAGGGCAATCTCCGACCCTGCCCTAATGGAAATTCTGCGCATCCACAAGCCAAATGGCATAAGAGTCACTCAATCTAGAGATCTCAACCTACCCTGTGACATTAACAGAATATGCTTGCGAGACAGATATGTCTCCCAGAGACTGCTGCTTTAATGGAATAGGCTTCCTGTTCATGTAAAACAGAACTCCTCACTGATCATATTCAAACACAACTTAGACAATTGGATGGGAGACTGCAAATTCATCCATGTCTCTCATGGACATGAGTAGCTGGTGTTGATCACAGACTCACTCTGTTCATAAATTCATTCTGCAAACTACCCAAAAAGAACAAATGGGGATACTTGGGATTAATATGGCAAGGCTTGCCTAGTAACCTCCTATGATCCTATGACGCAACAAATGTGAATTGAAATGTTATTGATATAACCAAACAGTGCATTTATGGATAGATTGTAGAAAGTATACAAATGTGATAGAAAGTGGACAACAGAGAGAATAATGAATATAAAGATTGGGTGTTGAAAGTAGAGGTAGAAGAAAACATAGAAAAAGAAGAAATATAAAAAAGAAAATAAGATAGAAGGAGGTTCTGAAATAAATGATGAAGGGGACATAAACTGAAGAAAAGCAAATGGAAAAAAACTCTATTGGAAAAAGTAAAGACAGGAAAAGAAAGTTTAAAAGCATAAATATGAAAGAGAAAAAGAACGGAATGGGTAAGATACAAGAAGTATTGCTTGAAATATGTTAGTGAGGAGAGAAGTTAATCTCTTGTAAATTAAGAACAATGGGATATTAATAATTGTAGAGTTCTATTAAAGAACAATGGGATATTAATAATTGTAGAGTTCTTTTTGTAATGTGACTAGTATTAAGAATAGCGTAAGAAGGGTAGGGGTTTTGGAGTGTTGTAATACAGGTGATGTGGATATAATTCTAGTATTAAGAATATAGTAAGAAGGGTAGGGGTTTTGGAGTGTTGTAATACAGCTGATGTGGATATAATTCTAGTATTAAGAATATAGTAAGAAGGGTAGGGGTTTTGGAGTGTTGTAATACAGCTGATGTGGATATAATTCTAGTATTAAGAATATAGTAAGAAGGGTAGGGGTTTTGGAGTGTTGTAATACAGCTGATGTGGATATAATTCTAGTATTAAGAATATAGTAAGAAGGGTAGGGGTTTTGGAGTGCTGTAATACAGGTGATGTGGATATAATTCTAGTATTAAGAATATAGTAAGAAAGGTAGGGGTTTTGGAGTGTTGTAATACAGGTGATGTGGATATAATTCTAGTATTAAGAATATAGTAAGAAGGGTAGGGGTTTTGGAGTGTTGTAATACAGGTGATGTGGATAGAATATAGTAAGAAGGGTAGGGGTTTTGGAGTGTTGTAATACAGGTGATGTGGATATAATTCTAGTATTAAGAATATAGTAAGAAGGGTAGGGGTTTTGGAGTGTTGTAATACAGGTAATGTGGATATAATTCTAGTATTAAGAATATAGTAAGAAGGGTAGGGTTTTGGAGTGTTGTAATACAGCTGATGTGGATATAATTCTAGTATTAAGAATATAGTAAGAAGGGTAGGGGTTTTGGAGTGTTGTAATACAGGTGATGTGGATATAATTCTAGTATTAAGAATATAGTAAGAAGGGTAGGGGTTTTGGAGTGTTGTAATACAGCTGATGTGGATATAATTCTAGTATTAAGAATATAGTAAGAAGGGTAGGGGTTTTGGAGTGTTGTAATACAGGTGATGTGGATATAACTGTCTTGAAAGATGCTAGATTTTTAACAAATGAAGAAGGATTACACACAGAACAGTTATGGGGGATATAATATGTAATTCAGGAAATGGTGCTCTGGTATAGTGGTATTTTGCAGTGCAGCAGTAAATATTTGGAAGCAATATTAATAAGAATGTGAAGTTAAATATTGTGGATTTACGATAGAAAGAAAAAAGCATTTCATATTATATCTGTATATGCTTATGTTACTTGTAAAGAAAAGGAGAATTTATTCCAACAAAGTTTAGAGTATGTAGTGATAATTATAAATATTAAAGAATAAATAAGAAAGTGCATTTACCACAGAGACTGCACTAAAGTTCCACTCTACAGTGTAGAAAAAACAAAAAATACACTGGAAACATAATCAGTGCTTTCATTTTAATATTTAAAACTTCTTCAGTCTCTTTGGTAAATGCACTTTCTTGTGTATTCTTTATTTGGTTTGAAATATGAATATTATAATAACATGAGGTTTCAAATGTGACTTAAGGGGAAACTGAAAAGAAAGAAAGGAAATAATGTAAGAAAAAATGCTAGAAGTTATGAGATGTGGTAAGCTTATAACATGGAATAGAAATTTGTGCACATATAGAAGGGGTAGATTTAAATCTGAAATTGATTATTTTGTGATATTAGAAGGACTATGGACAGCAGAAGGACACACAGTTGTAACAGGATTTCCAAATACTTTGGCAATATGGAAAGAGCTAAAGGAAGATAAAGAATGTATAGCATAATAATAATAATAATAATAATAATAATAATAATAATAATAATAATAATAAATGAATAAAATGGATACATAAGAAAACATAGAATGAAAAAGGAAAAAACTAATATAGTTATGGACTGATCATATTAATATGAAGTTATTTTATAAAAATTGGTCTAAATGGTGAATTGTTTGAAGAGAGAAATTTAAATTATGTCTTATGTCTTTTATGGTGGGAAGAAAGGTATTAAAAAGTATGAATATATATATAAAGGTATATTACAGGATTTATAGAAGAATGAAAGAGAGCATTATGATAAATAAAAATAAATCATTATTTAAACTAAGGCATTGTTACAAGGAAAAGGAAGAGATGTCAGCATATTTCAGTAGAATAATGAAGGGACATAGTGTAATGAGGGAAATGAAAAACAAAAAGAGAGCTAAAAAGAACACAGGAACAAATTATGAATATTGCCATGTGGAAGAAATGTTTAAAGGTAAAAAGAAATATAAAAGAATATGGGAAGTTAAAATAGTTTTCAGAGCAAGTAAATAAATTGAAATAAGAGTTTCTTTATATGAAATGGAGTCAGAAAAGTACAAATACAGCAGCAGTGCTCTTAAGTACATTATAAAAGTACAAAAGTACAAAAAAAATCAGTTTAAAAGTGTGACAAACTGAAATGCTGCCAGCCCAGCTAGCTGGAATTTTGTAAATAATCATATGTCATTTGTGAATATTTATATGATCCATAGACTTGTCTTACAAATGTAAGAGAACTATATGTTATGTGGATATTAAACTACTGGTGCAGAAGTGTGTGTTGAACTGCATGTTATGTACTGAGCTTCAAGAATGTAACCACAATGTACCCTACTGGAAAACAACAGAAATGTATATAAACGATATGCCTGTGCAAATGTATGTTTTCATAGTAGAAGCTGGAACATACAGAGTTAACTTGCAAAACTCTAAGAAAATAAGTTGAAAAGTAAAGAGTTTTACAATGTGCTATAAAGTTAGTTAATACATCAAAAAGACAGGATGTGCACACCTAGAAATTCCTTCTATTGTCTTGAAAACCAGAAATAATTACTAGGTTTAAAATGTAGAGTATTTTTATTGCTCTGTGACTTCCTAGCAGCTGCACATCTGAGAGATAAGTATTTTTGACACAGAAGTGCTATATTTTAAGTTTCTGTTAGCCTGGGAACTAAAGGCAGGTGACAAATAGTGATGCCATCCAGCTGACCCAGCAGTAATGTTTTGATAATAATTTAAGAACTATCTCTCAGAGAAAGTCTGTGCATTTGGTATCTTGTCTTTGGACCTGAAAGCATCCATTCAGCACTTCTCATCTGTATTTGCCTTTCTCTGTAAGTAAGATTTAGGTATAGTATTTATCTTAGAGATAGAAATATAGTAAGATTAGTTTAGATGTTTTATGTATTTAAGTGAGACTGTCCTGAAATGTTGTTTTAAAATATTGTCTGTGATTCTGAACTCTGTTGTCACTGTGTTGAGTTATTGAGCATTGTCTTGATCTTTTATTATTTATTATTAAATATATTTAGACCTTTTAATTGTGTCTGGTTTGTTTAAATATATTTAAGCTCTTAGGTGCTAGCATATGTATTTGGTGACACTATACAGACCACTCTTAAATAGCCTTGCAAATCTTTGTCACACTTACCATTTGGATAATAGTAACATCACACAGTAGGATTTGTCACCCTTTGGGAAGGGCTTTAAAGTAGCTGATACGGGGTTCTGGGGACAGTGATAACTATCTTATGGTCTGGACAGAAGGGGACATAGCTTGTAAACCTGTGCCAGCCTTTCCCAGGTGTGTGCCTGTGTATATATCAAATCTCAAAGTGTGTGTGTGTGTCATCTACTTGGGCAGGGACATGAAGCACTGCTCAGAGAGAGTGCTGGGAGGACTTGGCTTGGAACCCTGGCTAAAGACTCAATTGGGGATCTGGAGAAAGAGGAACAAACCATCCCCAGACTGACTGTGATCTGTGTGTTCTCTTAAGGGAAATTGTACTTTACTGTGTGTGTACTTGTCATCCTCCCAATGTGCATGTCCCTCACTGGTGCTAGTTCATAGATTGATTCATAGATTATTACTAGGCTAGCTGCCCTTGTTGGCCGTTTTGAGCCTATCCAATTTCCCTTGGTGAGAATGAAACTCTGTACATGTTGTCTGTGAGGGTAAACACCTTAACCATTACACTAACTCCAACAGTGGTGAGGATTGAGGCTGATTGATTACTGGGCCAGTGCAGGGGCATTACAAAAGTACTTATCTGTGCTAGGATTGCACTGAATGCAATCCAAGTGTTTGTGAGCTCTGTGGAAATAAGCCAAGAACTTTGAAGACACAATGAATTTGTAGAGGCAGAGAAAACTGACTAAACAAAGCCAACAGCCCTCTGACCCATCATGCAGTGTCATTTAAAGCCTTTGTGTGTGATCCCCAGCTTAGACAGACCAGGCTGTGTTTTACTCCCACTAGAAAAGCAGTCCCAATGTAAACAAAGCTTGTGCAATATGATGATTTAAAAACACAGTAAACCAATCCTTCATATTGATTTCATCCTTGGGAAACAATCTTCTTGATTTGAAGAAAACTCATTTCTTATTACATCAAACTTCAACTTCATAATCATTGATGAGATAAAAGTGCATTTTTACATTATAGCATTACCTTGGTCATGGGTGGTTTTCATTCCAACTTCAGCTCTCATTTCTCCATTACTTGCTTTACCCTTTCTATTTCATCATTTTATGTTCATTTCTTAAAATCATATACTGCCACAGATTTTTTTTATTTATGTTATAACACACTTTTATGACAGAGGTGCTTAGTCTAATCTCTCACTCAGATTATTAAAGATCATCCTATCTGAAAATTATAAAACACAAATTTCACTCTATAAAATGTGCACTACCTAAGAAAATATTGTTGCTGATATAAACATTTTACTAAACATCTGTTTTCCTTATAAATGATATAATTTATATTTTACTGATTACATAAAGACTATGCGTTATAAGTTTATAGGTAAGTAGTAGGTCAGCTGCTCTTGTAATCCATTTTAAACCTTAAAAATGTTGCTTTCAAAGGGGACAATCAAACCCTGCACTTCATGTTTGTGAGGTAAATACCCTCAGCATAATGCCAACCAAAATGTACTATGCCACAGTGTGAAGTATCAATTTATTTTAACAAATATTTCAAACTATATCTGCCTTGCTGTGTGTTCACTGATTATTCACATGTATTTTCTTGTTTATTCTACATTAATTTTTTTCATGCTTAACTTCTTTTTATTGTTCCTGTTTACCCTCTCATAATTATGTTTGTGTTGCTTTCTTTGTTTTGAAAGACTGCATGCTCTGAGTTTCTCAGTGCATGTACAGTTGATCATTATATTTTAACCTTATTCAGTTGACGTTTTCATCATCAAAGCTTTGTTGTTTAGACTAATACAGGTATTCTCACATCAAACAATAAAATGTGCAAACAATAAAGCTTGATCTACAAAGACTGAACCACAAAGCAATGAAAAAGAAACATAAATATTTAATGTAGGATGAAAGTTCTCCTGTGCCTACCATTATATATACGAATACCAAGATACCCCCTCTTATATATACTAACTCCAAGATCACACAACTGGGAAAAGGGAAATTCCCATTCCCTGTTGTCCCAGGATCTCTCACACACACACAGAAGCTGGCATTAAGTGAATTTAGTCTTTTAAGCCACAAAAACAATGTAAAAACTAAGTCCAGCATTTAATATCACCTCAGTTAGCTCCTCTAACCCTACATATGATATGACCATAAGGCCTGCAATAATGATACCTGTTTAAAAAGTAAAGCTCCCTTTCTATATGGCTAATCTACATATCTCAGTTACTCAGTCCACTTTTGATGTGTTGTGCACCCAACCTTTGCACTACTTGGTGTCCTAGAGGGCTAAGTTCATTGTCCTGTACTTATAGTCTGTACTAAAAAATGTTCAATTGGTGAGTTGTCAGCTAACACTTATGTCTTCAAATATTGTAATAAACCACTAGCATTTTTATTTTATTGATGACTCATTAAAATATATAACAGAGTGTCTGATAGCTTAGTGCAGGGGGTTAAGTCTATAAGTTACTAACAAGTTGAAAAAGTACTCCAGGCTTTATTTTGTCAGTTTTTCCTAATCTAAGTTTTGAAACATTCTCCTGGGTCATATTTATTATTTATTTTTTATTTTACATTTGTTGACTGGGTTTGTCTGACTGAGCTTAGTAGCCCTTTTTCAGCAGAGTCCTAGGCAGAAAAGCTCCAGCTAAATATATAAGCGATATTTACACAGTGATTTTATGAAATAAGCAGAAGTAACAAGAACAAGAAATAAAAATATGATACAAAACATTTGAAAAGAATACAGCATCAGATTACATACAGCTTACAAACACAACAGTAGACTAAATTAATCAAAAATCTTTGAATTTAGGTTCATAGGTTCATAGGTTTATACTAGGCTATCTGCCCTAAGGCATTTATAAGCCTAGCCCAAAGTTTTGTGGCTTACACCATCCCTTATGTTAAAAAATACTGTGCCCATCAGTTTGTTGTGCCTCTGTCCAGCAGTGACACAGAGATGATTCCCGGGGTAAACCTACGATCTCCCATCCACCGGTCAAGATTTCTCTTGAACAGAGCCAGCGAGGTGCTCTGCCTCACATGGACCAGGATTTTATTCCACAGCATAGGGAGTCTCTGGGTGACAAATATATCCCTCCAGCATGTCCTATTTATATCTGTGCTAAGGTTTAAGTCACTTGCTCTAGTGGATCTGGTAGATTTGGATTTTTTGAGGTGGAGCATGTCCATTAATTCCGGGTTGGACATGGCCTTGTATGTCAGGCACAGGTCACCGTTGAGCAGGCGGTATGCGACTGAATAGAGCTGGAGTTTCTTCAGTCTGGCAGCATATGACAGATTTTGGAGTCCCTTTATCCTTTTGGTGAGGAACTTTTGGGGTCTCTCCAATTGCTGCAGGTGTCGGGTGAGATACATCCCGAATGGGGCATTGTACTCGATCATTGGTCTGATAAGTGAAGAGTACAGGGGAACAATGACCTCACTTGATCTGGATGTGAATCCCTTCATGATTAGGTGGGCAATGTAGAAGGACTTTCTAACCACTTTAGCAATGTGAGTGTCAAAAGAAAGGCCACTGTCAACCTGGGTCCCCAGGTCCCTGATAACCTCTTCTGTGCTTAATGGATTGCCACCTATATGGTAGCTTGGGGTTACCTTGTTTTTCCCAAAGGGTATGACTATACATTTTTTGGCATTTAACTTCAGGCTGGCAGCATATGACAGATTTTGGAGTCCTTTTATCCTTTTGGTGAGGAACTTTTGGGGTCTCTCCAATTGCTGCAGGTGTCGGGTGAGATACATCCCGAATGGGGCATTGTACTCGATCATTGGTCTGATAAGTGAAGAGTACAGGGGAACAATGACCTCACTTGATCTGGATGTGAATCCCTTCATGATCAGGTGGGCAATGTAGAAGGTCTTTCTAACCACTTTAGCAATGTGAGTGTCAAAAGAAAGGCCACTGTCAACCTGGGTCCCCAGGTCCCTGATAACCTCTTCTGTGCTTAATGGATTGCCACCTATATGGTAGCTTGGGGTTACTTTGTTTTTCCCGAAGTGTATGACTATACATTTTTTGTCATTTAACTTCAGGCCATGGCTCTGGCACCAGTTATCAGTTTCCGTGAAACCCCTCTGAAGGATATCTGTGTCCGATGTACTTTCCACTATGGTGCCCAATTTGCAGTCATCTGCAAACTTTGTCAGCCATAGTCCTCCTATGTTTGCCTGTACTTCTGAGAAGTAGATGCCGAACAACAGGGAGCCAAGGACTGAGCCCTGTGGGACACCACTTGTGACCAGCTTGGAGTCTGACATGGCGCCAGCAACTCTAACCCTGTGGGTTCTGTCCTTTAGCCAGTTTGCAACCCATCTTGTGACATATGGGTTTACATTTAAGCTGGTAAGTTTCTCTATAATACCCGAGTGGGGTATTGTGTCAAAAGCTTTTGCAAGGTCAAGGTAGGCTGTATGGACTGCCTTTCCCTCATCAATGGCCTTGGTGACTGTTTCAAAGAAGTCAACCAAGTTCAA
Organism: Protopterus annectens; assembly: GCF_019279795.1. Taxonomy (NCBI): domain Eukaryota; kingdom Metazoa; phylum Chordata; order Ceratodontiformes; family Protopteridae; genus Protopterus; species Protopterus annectens. The sequence continues at coordinate 1,192,888,666 of NC_056737.1, forward strand.
AAGGCATGATCTGCCCTTGACAAAGCCAAACTGGGTCGGGTCCAATGTCTGCAAGTCCCCTATGTCTTTGTTTATGAGTTCCATTATGATCCTCTCCATAGCTTTGCAGACCAGGCTTGTTAAGCTTATGGGGCGGTAATTACCAGGGTCCGTAGAGGTACCGCCTTTGTGGAGTGGGACCACAGTTGCCGTACGCCACTCCTTGGGCACGTATCCTGTGGTAAGGCTAAGATTAAACAGCTGCCTTATATGCGGGTTTAGTTCCTCGTTGAGTTCGTGTAGCACACAGCCGGGGACACCATCCGGTCCCACTGATGCTGTGTTTTTAGCTTTAGAGAGAGCAGATTTCACCTGCACATTTGAGATGTCTGGGAGGCTACACTCCGCTGGGATAGTTATCTCTCCTTTTGGGGGGGAGAGGGGGGTGAAGTTTGCACTGAACCTGTCTGCCAGTATGTTGGCAATGTCTGTGAGTTCAGTGATTTTTGTATCATTATGGACTAATTCTGCGCATATCTGGGAGTTTCTATCCAGGTTTCTAACATAGCTGAAGAAGGCCTTATGATTGTCTTTTGAATCTATTGCAATTTTTCTCTCAAAGTTGGCCTTGGATGATTTTATGAGTGCTCGTATTTTTTTACTAATAATGATCAAGGGTGTCTTCTCTTTTATGGATTTTGCTCTATCATGTAACAGCTTTCTCCTCTTATTGTAAAGTTTGTTTATGGCTGGGATCCACCAGACTAGACGTTTGCCCTTGGTGGAAAGAGTCTTGGTTTTATTAGGGATTGCCTGATCCATGCAGTCCTGGAGGTGTTCGTAGAAGGCATTTGTAAGGGCTTCCACAACTTGGGTTGTGGTTTCCACTGGCTCGGGGGCCTTGAAGGATACCACACCAGTCTTGAGTAGTGTGAAGTTTGCTTTAGAGAAGTTCTTCACTGTGGTCTTTTTTGTTGGGGGGGGGGGCGGGATGTGGATTTCCAGTGAGATAAGTTTGTGATCTGATCTCACCAATGAGGGATATACTTCCGGTGTGGAGCATTTTGTCCCCATGTTTGTGATGATGAGATCTAGTATATTTTCTCCTCTTGTGGGAACGGTGACTAGTTGTTCCATGGCATTTGAATTTATGAACTCCAGGAACCTTTGGGCTAGAAAGTTGGGGCTTGAGTAATGTTCCCAGGCTATATTCAGGTAGTTGAAGTCACCCAATATAATGGTGTTTGGAGATACATTTATACCCTCCAGTGTCTTAAGGAAGGCTGTGTGGGGTTCCTGAGTTTGAGAGGGTGGACTGTAGCATGCTACAAATTGTAGAGCAGTTTTGCCTATGGTTAATTGCACCTGGATGGTTTCCGATGCTTCGTGCGTTGACACCAACCTGGAGGTGTGGGTATCCTTGATGAATATGGATACACCCCCTCCTTATGTGGTGTGGTCCAGGTTTTGGGGCCGGAATGCATGATATGAGGTAAAACCTGATAGTGCCGGGGTGCTCTCAGGAGCCTTGAACCAGGTTTCAGTCACAGCACAGACATCGATGTTCTCCATACTGAGAAGGGCCTCGAGTGCATGCATTTTGAGATTTAGACTTCTGGCATTGAGCAGCATTACCCTTAGTTTCTTCCCATTTTTGTTTTCTAGGGTGGTAGGTTTAGAATTTGAGCCTTGCCTAAAAAAGGCACTATGGGGGTGGCAAGAGCCTTAGCCAATATCCGGAATCCCAGGGGTGACAGGTGCAAGCCATCCCTTGTGAAGCAGCGTGGCTTGTCAAGCATGTCATCCCAGGCAGACAGACACTGGATCCCCTTTGAATGACACCAGAAATTAAGCCAATTGTTAAAGCTGATCATCTTGCCTCTGTGTTGTGGCATCATTGTTGGTGAAGGAAGGATACTGCTCAGGGTCAGGGTCATACCTGCCTGGGCTACATAATCAGAGAGCTCCTCTATGTCTCTTTTCATGTAGTCCAGGGAGGTACGTCTCAGGTCGTTCACACCAGCATGGACAATCACTGTGTCATATTTGTACTTGCTGTGGAGTGACCCGAGTGCTTGTGTTATGTGGCGGATTCTAGCGCCCAATAGGCAGCTTACTGTGACCCTCTCCTTGTTCAGCCTGGTGAGTGGGACATCAGTGTGTCTGACTATGGAGTCACCTATGACAAGTATTTGTTATTATTATTTTTGCTAGGCAGATCTGGAAGAATTTATGGTTAAACTTTGCCTAAGGAGGATGAATACAGTGACAGGCCCACTGACTTTGTAGGTATTTTTTGGTAGCAGATTTAAATATTTTCAATTGCTTATATGACCGAATTTCAAGTGGGAAGGAGTTCCAAGCTTTGGTAGGGTTATAGCTGTTGAGGTTACGTCCAAATTTGGTTTTAGGTTTGTGAGTTGATAGGAGGTCTTGGGTTGTACTTCTGAGAGGTCTAGCTGGTAGATAATGGGAGATTAGAGTAGAGAGAGAGAGTGGGACAGTAGGAAGGTTGATAGAGGATGCTATGAATAATCCGGAGGTGAGTGAGAAGCAGCTGATGTGGTAGTTCAAGCCAGTTTAGCTGTTTCAGAGAGAGGCAGTGGTGGGACTTATATGTATGCTGGGCAGTGAATCTAGCTATCTTGTTATAGGTAGATTCAAGTTTGGTGAGGAGATATGAGTTAAGATTAGTGAAAATCGGGGAGCTATACAGTAGATTAGGTAATAGGTAGGCACGGGAAAGCGTTATCTTGGCATCCCTGGAGAGAAATGTTTTATTACGGTATAGGAGGCCAAGTTTCTGATGAGTTTTGCAGATACTGCTGTTGACATGTAAGTCAAATTTGAGCTGATCATCAATAATAACTGCTAGTAATTTTGAGTTCGACTCTACCTTGATTAATGTGCTATCCAAAGACTGTATTGAGTAGGAGGATTTCATATGGTTGAGGTTTTTTGGAAGAAAAAGTAGTAATTTAGTTTTTTTGAGGTTGAGTATTAGCTGATTTTTAGAGATCCAGTGTTCAACGGAGTTGAAGTTGGACTGTGTGGGAGATGAGCTCAGAAGGAGAGTCAGCAATAGAGATGACAGTAGAGTCATCAGCATATTGCACTAAAGAGGAGAGGAGGCAGGAGGTGTAGAGCATGTTGGTAAAGATATTAAAAAGTAGTGGCCCAAGGATGGAACCTTGAGGGACACCCGTCTTAACTGAAAGAAGAGAACAGTGAGCAGAAAGCCATTCCATGACTTGGAATCGGTCAGTGAGGTAGCTGGCAAACCATGTTATAGTTTCTGAGGAGAAGTTAAGAGTGGTTAGTTTTTGGAGTAGTAGAGGATGGGACACGGTGTCAAAGGCCTTTGAAAGGTCTAAGAATAGGCAGGTGATAAGTTTGTTGTTATCTCTAGCAAGGGAAATAGTATTTAGGAAGGATAGTAGAGCTGTTGTCGTGCTACATTTGGGTATAAAACCATGTTGAGTTGGTGAAATCAGATTTTTTTTAATTAGATAGTGCATGATTTGTTTATGGATACATTTTTCAAGGATCTTGAAGAGTGGGGAGAGGATAGCAATAGGTCTGAAATTAGTGATGTCTGTGGAGTTACCTCATTTGTGTATGGGTAGGGTGTAGAATTGTTTTCAGATTGTTTGGCAGTTTAGACTCTGAGATTGAATGATTAATTAAAATAGAGACACAAAGGGCAAGAGGATCAAGTAGCTATTTGAAGAAACTGAGAGGGGATGTTGTCAACGGAGGCAGACCAAGGTTTTAATTTTAGAGAGCATGGATTTTATGTAGTTGGTAGCTACAGGTTTCAGTGAGAATTTGTTGGTAAAGTTTAAGTAGCCCACAGATTCCACATTATTAGGAATGTTATTTTGTGTGGATATATTAGGGTTGGGTTTAAGAAGTTTGGTTATAGAGTTGATGAAATAAGTGTTGAAGGTGGTAGCCGTATCCTCTGGAGTTTGATCAGGGCATGGATTTGGGGACCTGGGATTATTAGGGTGTAGAATTTGATTTATGGAGTACCAGAATTTTTGTGTATTGGATCACAGGGCAGAGGGGGGGTTTTGGTAGAACTCCCTTTTGTCTTTGTTAATGTTTTTCTTGGTTTGATTTTTGAGCTCTTTAAATCTTTGTAGGTCATGCCTAAAGAGAAGGCATTGTGCTGGTGTTAATGTAGAACACTGGATCCTCACAGTATTTACCTGTTTCTGTCAAAATGAAGCAGCCGTATTGCAACATGACAGGTGCCACATGATTTTCACAGGTGTAAGATATTGATATCATGGTTTCCAGGTCACTACACCGACAACTTGGTGTATTTTAGGTGATAGTAATGTCTGTTATTTTACTCCTTTTGTAATGAGGAGGATACAGAGTCTCCCAAAACCTCCCCTATTTTACATTTTTAGAGAATAAAGTAGGCCAGCTAAGTGCTGGAGGGGTGATTAAATGAGTAGGTGGACACTTACAAATGGAATGCAGGCTCTGTGCATCTAACTAGCTATCTATCTGTCTACGTATTTATCTGTTTATCTATCTATTTTTCTATCTAGGTACCTATCTAGCTACCTGCGTATGTCTGTCTGTCTGTCTATCACTCTGTCAGCCTATCTATCTGCCTGTCTACCTACCTATCTATCTACTTACATAAGCTCATCTATCTTGATGACTTCTATTACTTGTATAGATGTCAATCTTCCGATATAGATAAATTAAATAAAGTAACTTTCAACAAGGAAAATGTTCTAAATATTTATCACTGTCAAACCTGCTTGTTTGTCTGTTTGTGGAACTGTTTATCTCACCATCTCTCTAGCAATAGGCCTCTAATGACTTTAACAAGTTAAAAAGGAGTATTAATAAACTGTTTGCTTGAGTAACTGCACACAGTTAATAAGGGGGAAACCACTGACAACTTCATCTGCTGCTGTATTCACATCACTGCATTTACGAAGTAGAACTTAAGCTAGCTCTGCTATTCTCATTTATAACATTTATGCCTCATGAGTTAACTTAGTTAACAAAAATAAAATTGGCAAACCAAGGTGTTTAGCGTCTTAATGAAAACATACGCGTAGGAAGCGGCAGATCCCAGTCCTGCTAGTTTCTTCAAATGAAACTGTAATGTTTTAGGCAATCCAAAGGGAGAGGTGATGTTTACAGGTTTTGCAACTCCTTCCAGATATGTCATGTAACTGCAAGAAGTACAAAAAAATATAATTTAGTGACCTACATTTTGAGATAAATATTGAAGTTGACAAGTTTAAAATGTTCAGACTTTAACAAATGTCAGAATTATACAATAAACTCATACTTGAAGTTATTGTAATAATGAGAACATAGTCATGAAAATAAAGTGCAATTTTGGTATAAAAATGTATCATTATAAATAAAAATTAAGGTTAGCTTCAGATATGTGAACGATACAGAGACATCCAACACACACTGAAGTACAGGAAAAGAGTGATGCCTGATCCAGAAACAACTGCACAACATGGCTGCAGAAGTGAAATAACATACTGAGAACCAAGCAGGTTACTGGTGTGCAGTACACATATAAATACAGTAAACAGCATGAATATGAGTGCTAAGGGATTTCATAGACAGTCCTACTAAGGGTACCTAGAGAAATGCATTATATCATAGTTACAGAGGTATATAACATACTGAAAACCAAGCAGGTTATTGGTATGCAGTTCACAGATAAATACAGTACACAGCATGAATATGAGTGCTAAGGGATTTCAGAGACAGCCATACTAAGGGTACCTAGAGAAATGCATTATATCATAGTTACAGAGGTATATCTCATACTGAAAACCAAGCAGGTTACTGGTGGGCAGTACATAGATAAATATGGTAAACAGCCTGAATATGAGTGCTAAGGGATTTCAGAGACAGCCGTACTAAGGGGACCTAGAGAAATGCATTATATAATAGTTACAGGGGTATATAACATTCTGAGAACCAAGCAGGTTACTGGTGTGCAGTACATAGATAAATACAGTAAACAGTATGAATATAAGTGCTAAGGGATTTCAGAGACAGCCATACTAAGGGTACCTAGAGAAATGCATTATATCATAGTTACAGAGGTATATAACATACTGAGAACCAAGCAGGTTACTGGTGTGCAGTACATAGATAAATACAGTAAACAGCATGAATATGAATGCTAAGGGATTTCAGAGACAGCCATACTAAGGGTACCTAGAGAAATGCAATATATCATAGTTACAGAGGTATATAACATACTGAAAACCAAGCAGGTTACTGGTGTGCAATACATTGATATATACAGTAAATAGCATGAATATGAGTGCTAAGGGATTTCAGAGACAGACATGCTAAGGCTACCTAGAGAAATGCATTATATCATAGTTACAGAGGTATATAACATACTGAAAACTAAGCAGGTTACTAGTATGCAGTACATAGATAAATACGGTGAACAGCATGCATATGAGTGCTAAGGGATTTCTGAGACAACCATATTAAGGGTACCTAGAGAAATGCATTATATCATAGTTACAGAGGTATATAACATACTGAAAACCAAGCAGGTTACCGGTGTGGAGTACATAGATAAATACAGTAAACAGCATGAATATGACTGCTAAGGGATTTCAGAGACAGCCATACTAAGGAGACCTAGAGAAATGCATTATATCATAGCTACAGAGGTATATAACATACTGAAAACCAAGCAGGTTACTGGTGTGCAGTACACAGATAAATACAGTAAACAGCATGAATATGACTATGAAGGGATTTCAGTGACAGCCATACTAAGGGAACCTAGAGAAATGCATTATATCATAATTACAGAGGTATACAACATACTGAAAACCAAGCAGATTACTGGTGTGTAGCACATAGATAAATATGGTAAACAGCATGAATATGAGTGCTAAGGGATTTCATAGACAGCCATACAAAGGTGACCTAGAGAAATGCATTATATCATAGTTACAGAGGTATAAAACCAGCAGGTTACTGGTGTGCAGTACACAAATAAATACAGTAAACAGCATGCATATGAGTGCTAAGGGATTCAGAGACAGCCATACTAAGGGGACCTAAAGAAATGCATTATATCATAGTTACACAGGTATATAACATACTGAAAACCAAGCAGGTTACTGGTGTTCAGTACATAGATAAATATGGTAAACAGCATGAATATGAGTGCTAAAGGATTTCAGAAATGGCCGTACTAAGAGGACCTAGAGAAATGCATTATATAATAGTTACAGAGGTATATAACATTCTGAGAACCGAGCAGGTTACTGGTGTGCAGTACATAGATAAATACAGTAAACAGCATGGATATGAGTGCTAAGGGATTTCGGAGACAGCCATTCTAAGGGTACCTAGAGAAATGCATTATATCATAGTTACAGAGGTATATAACATGCTGAAAATCCAAGCAGGTTACTGGTGGTCCGTACATAGATAAATACAGTAAACAGCATGAATATGAGTGCTAAGGGATTTCATAGACAGCCATACTAAGGTGACCTTATAGAAATGCATTATATCATAGTTACAGAGGTATAAAACCAAGCAGGTTACTGGTGTGCAGTACACAGATAAATACAGTAAACAGCATGCATATGAGTGCTAAGGGATTCAGAGACAGCCGTACTAAGGGGACCTAAAGAAATGCATTATATCATAGTTACAGAGGTATATAACATACTGAAAACCAAGCAGGTTACTGGTGTGCAGTACATAGATAAATATGGCAAACAGCATGACTATGAGTGCTAAAGGATTTCAGAGATAGCCGTACTAAGTTGACCTAGAGAAATGCATTATATAATAGTTACAGAGGTGTATAACATTCTGAGAACCAAGGAGGTTACTGGTGTGCAGTACATAGATAAATACAGTAAACGGCATGAATATGAGTGCTACGGGATTTCAGAGACAGCCATACTAAGGGGACCTAGAGAAATGCATTATTTCATAGTTACAGAGGTATATAACATACTGAGAACCAAGCAGGTTACTGGTGTGCAGTACATAGATAAATACAGTAAACAGCATGAATATGGGTGCTAAGGGATTTCAGAGACAGCCATACTAAGGGTACCTAAAGAAATGCAATATATCATAGTTACAGAGGTATACAACATACTGAAAACCAAGCAGGTTACTGGTGTGCAATACATTGATAAATACGGTAAACAGCATGAATATGAGTGCTAAGGGATTTCAGAGACAGCCATGCTAAGGCTACCTAGAGAAATGCATTATATCTTAGTTACAGAGGTATATAACATACTGAAAACTAAGCAGGTTACTAGTATGCAGTACATAGATAAATATGGTAAAAAGCATGAATATGAGTGCTAAGGGATTTCAGAGATAGGGTCACCACCTCTCCCACTTTGCGAGGGACAGTCCCTCTTTGGGCAGTTGTGTCCTGCAAAACATGTGAAAAATGGCAAATGTCCTGAGATTTCAGGACAAAATTATTTTCTATATTTTATGTCATAGTTGCATAAAACAGTTATTCTGTATCTGAAACACCTAAATGTTATAAGAAACAGAATAAGAAACTAAAATGCTACAAGAATAAACTTTTATTCAGGCAAAAAACTGAAGTTCTGTCCTTTGTACTGGCCGTGGGTATGTTTTGCCCTGCAAAATCTGATGTTTGTAGCACAAATGTCCCACTTTGGGCATTTGGAAAGGTGGCAACCCTATTCAGAGACAACCATATTAAGGGTACTTAGAGAAATGCATTATATCATAGTTACACAGGTATATAATATACTGAAAACCAAATAGGTTACTGGTGTGCAGTACACAGATAAATACAGTAAACAGCATGAATATGAGTGGAAAGGGATTTCAGAGGCAGTCATACTAAGGGGACCTAGAGAAATGCATTATATCATAGTAACAGAAGTATATAACATACTGAAAACTAAGCAGGTTACTGGTGTGCAGTACACAGATAAATACAGTAAACAGCATGAATATGAGTGTTAAGGGATTTCAGAGACAGCCATGCTAAGGCTACAAAGAGAAATGCATTATATCATAGTTACAAAGGTATATAACATACTGAAAACCAAGCAGGTTACTAGTATGCAGTACATAGATAAATATGGTAAACAGCATGAATATGAGTGCTAAGGGATTTCAGAGACAGCCATTCTAAGGGTATCTAGAGAAATGCATTATATCATAGTTACAGAGGTATATAACATGCTGAAAACCAAGCAGGTTACTGGTGTGCAGTGCATAGATAAACACAATAAACAGCATGAATATGAATGCTAAGGGATGTCATAGGCAGTCATACTAAGGGTACCTGGAGAAATGCATTATATCATAGTTAAAGAGGTATATAACATACTGAAAACCAAGCAGGTTACTGGTGTGCAGTACATAGATAAATACAGTAAACAGCATGGATATGAGTGCTAAGGGATTTCAGAGATAGCCATTCTAAGGGTACCAATAGAAATGCATTATATCATAGTTACAGAGGTATATAACATACTGAAAACTAAGCAGGTTACTGGTATGCAGTTGTTATTGTTGTTGTTGTGTCTTTCGCCTTTTTCAGGTTAGGGGTCGCTACAGTGGAACTCCTGTCCGCTAATGATTGGTGGTTGATTTTTACATGCTGAGTTGCCAGCCCTAATGCACAAACCTTCAAAGAAGGTACGCCCATCACGCATGTCTCCACGCAGAAGACGCTGTAGCTGAGAGTCGAACTGGTCAGCGTCTTACTGTGAGCCGACAACGCTACCGCAGCACCACCACTGTTACTGGTTTGCTTTACATAGATAAATACAGTAACAGCATGAATATGAGTGCTAAGGGATTTCAGAGACAGCCATACAAATGGAACCAAGAGCTGATGAGGCGGTAGAAAGCAGAGCAGCAAAAAGAACTAGAACAGAAGAAATTTTACCAGCAGAGGGCATAGTAAAAGAAGTTATGAATCGTTTTCAGGAAGGAACCAGAAAACAGGTTTTTCAGTGTGTGGACTTTTAACAAGAAGGAGGAAAAGGAATGAGGAGCTGGGTGCAGGTGGTCGGCAAACTACAAGCTTGTGAGTCCAAAAATCAGTCATGGGGAGAGAATCAACAAGACTATGGTCAGAAAAATAAATTTTTTCACAACCAAGGGTAAAGGAAGTTCAACAACAGTAACAAAAATTCAAAGGGAACTTTTATATGAACAGGAACGAGCAGTGAAGCTGCCAGCATGGAATGTGCAGAAAGGAGCTGGAGAGAGTTACCAGCAGCGCCATTGGAAATAAGACAAACAAGAGCATGGAATGTGCAGAAAGGAGCTGAAGGGAGTTACCAGCAGCACCATTGGAAATAGGAAAAACAAGAGCATGGAGTAAAAAAAGACAA
>NC_056737.1:1192942514-1193037514 GCF_019279795.1 Protopterus annectens
CAGAAAGGAGCTGGAGAGAATTACGAGCAGCGCCACTGAAATAAGACAAACAAGAGCATGGAATGTGCAGAAAGGAGCTGGAGAGAGTTACCAGTGGTGCCGCTGGAAATAAAACAAACAAGAGCATGGAACATGCAGAAAGGAGCTGGAGAGAGTTACCAGCAGCACCATTGGAAATAAGACAAACAAGAGCATGGAATGTGCAGAAAGGAGCTGGAGAGAGTTACCAGCAGTGCCATTGCAAATAAGACAATCAAGAGAATTGTATGTGAAGAAAGGAGCTAGAGAGGGTTACCAGCAGCGCTATTGGAAATAAGACAAACAAGAGCATGGAACATGCAGAAAGGAGCTGGAGAGAGTTACCAGCAGTGCCACTGGAAATATGACAAACAAGAGCATGGATTGTGCAGAAAGGAGCTGGAGAGAGTTACCAGCAGCGCCATTGGAAATAAGACAAACAAGAGCATGGAACGTGAAGAAAGGAGTTGGAGAGAGTTACCAGCAGCGCCACTAGAAATAAGACAAACAAGAACATGGAACGTGCAGAAAGGAGCTGGACAGAGTTACCCGCAGCGCCACTGGATATAAGACAAACAAGAGCATGGAAGGTGCAGAAAGGAGCTGGAGAGAGTTACCAGCAGCACCTCTGGAAATAAGACAAACAAGAGTATGGAAGGTGCAGACAGGAGCTGGGGAGAGTTACCTGCAGCGCCACATGAAATAAGACAAACAAGAGCATGGAACGTGTAGAAAGCAGCTGGAGAGAGTTACCAGCAGCACCACTGGAAATAGGGCAATCATTAACCAAATGTACTGTAAATATGAATTTTAAAATAGTGAATTTATCTGGAGTGGTATAAAATAGACAACAAATAAATGTTCTCAGTAAAGGACTTGATTTTGTGCCATCGTCAAGGGCAAATATTGTGTCTGCTATAAATGCTTTAAGGGGTTTTGTATGAAAAATTAGTTTGAATCTTTTTCAAGGCATTACATGTAAACAACATTGTTTTAAAAAAACAAGTGTTTTTAACCCCCCCCCCTCCCCCTTTAAGGCAGGAGTTAGCGGAATTTTTGCTTACATGTGAAAAAGAAGTCAGGGAATTATTGAATAATACAAAAAAAAAGTGTAAGAAACTTCTCTGTGTGGAAGATTTTCAGTCCATACATTTCTCGTTAATTACTGTATATTAATCAGATCAGACAATAGTAGTAGAAGTAGCGAATGTAAACTCATTTTAAGTCAAAACAAAATAAAACAAAAAGTAATAATTGAAAATTTATAATGTACAGCATTATTAAGTATTCGAAATTAATCCAAGTAAGGCAGGCAAAATCTTCCACACAGAGAACTAGAAATATATGGACTGATTAACTATTGTCTGATCTGATTAATATACAGTGATTAACTAGAAATATATGGACTGAAAATCTTCCACACAGAGAAGTTTCTTACACTGTTTTGTTTTTGGACCCATTTTGAAACTTCAGGGATACCACAGAGATTACTTGTTTTTTCTTGTTACTTTGGTTTCTGAGACAAAGGTTTTTGTTCCATCAAAGGATCCCTGAATTGGTGTGGAATTCCAGCATTTTAAGACATGGATAATGACAGGCTAAAAGATTTACTAACTGTACCTATCTGGAATGATACAGAAGCAGATCAGATACAAACAGATACAGAAGATGGACAGGGAAGAATGGGCCCAGAAAATATGAATTCAGAGTTGTTTTCTAAACTAGAAAAACAGCTGAAACGCATGCAGGGTCTCTACTGGGAGCACATTTATTTAATTTACAACAAAGCATAGATAAGAAGAGACTACCCCGGGGACTTAGCTTGAACAAAAGACCAATGTGGAAAAGTATGGATGATGCACTTTCTAAGGCATGGGAAGATATTTTAGAGGATGCCAGCTACAAACTTATTCATCTGCTAATAAGGAACAACCTTAGTGTGCAGGTAGCTACAAAGGCTGACATCACATCTTTAAAAACAACATTGGAAAATGAGAACCACAATAACCTAGATGCTAAATTTGAGCTGCTTAAAGAAAGAGTGAAAGGATATGAGCAGTCCATTAAAGAAAGAAAGATTAATAAAATGAAACAAGATCAACTGGACAAAGATGATCCTGGGAGACTTACTAGGAGGTACAATAATAATAACAACAACAACAGGAGAACCAAGAACAGACAAGGTTTTAGTTATTACAGGGGATATAAGGGAAAGTATAACCATGCCAGCAGACCTCAATGGGATTTTCCCAGGGGAGATCCTCACACAAAACCAGACAGGGGCACAATACAGGACCACCAGGAGACTGCCCATCCAACATCTCATTCCCCACAATCCCAATCCCCTTTGGCTATCAACACTCTGCAGAAGCCTTTGACATCACAAAAGGATCAGGACAGGGAACATAAGCCACAGCAGCAACCAGAACTGACAGAGAGTTCTACAGGATGAATTACAGGACTACCAAGACAACTGGGACCACAGACAATCCAGCTACCAGAAGCAGCAGCACCTTCACAGAGACCAGTTTCTTCAGGAAGACCAATATCGACAGCACAGACATCAACCACCACACCAATACCAAAGCCAGCATCAGTACCAGAACAAGAATGATGACCACCACCAGAGCCCCAGAGCTTGTCCCTCCTACCAGGTCCCCCCATACCACAGCCACAGTGAGGAATACTACTACAACCCACCAAGATTCCGGAAAGCAGAGGAGGAATTCCAGAGGTCTCATACTCTATCCATGAACTCCCAGGGAGACAGGAGAACCAAACAGTGGACAGGGGTGAGGGAAATACAATACCTGGGCAATCCCGACTGGAACCCTGACTACAACCCAGGTCCCAGGCTCAGACAGAGGAACCAGCCACAATAACAGGTACAATAACAACAACAACAGGTACCACAATAACAGGTGCTCCACTTATCTGGAACCACTCTGTTAAAGCACCGAGGAAAAAAGTGTGTTGTCCAAAGGACTTACTTTTGTACCAAGCTGCAGGAGTGAGGTTGCTCAGGTACTGATAGACCTTAAAATGTTTGTGAGGAAGCTCAACTTAAGGGTGCAGTTTCATGGCAAACATAATGACACTGAAAATAAGCCTATTGATGAAACTATAAAAAGGCCTAGCAGCTATTGTCCGCCACTACATCAAACACTAGCTGCTTTCGAAGTGAAATGTGAGATGGATATCAGGAAACTGGTTAAAAAAACTCCTAATTAAAATCTTTATAACTTAACACAGGGAGAAAGAAAAGCATTGCTTGAGCTAGGCAATGACAAATCCAGGCGTGTAATGAAGGCAGACAAGGGAGGAGGTATACTGTGACTGATACCACTAGCTACAACCAAAAGATAGAGAACATGCTGGAGGATAACAGATTTTATGAGTTATTTACCATGGATGACATAAAAAAAGAGCATATGATTTATGGAACACTAATCTCACCACTTTATGGGAAGAAAAACTTATCACTGAAAATCTTTATAATTATTTATGGAGCCCATGCCCACATTTACCTTACTTTTTTGGAATACCAAAGGCACACAAGAACAGAGAAGACCCACCTTATAGACCGGTGGCAGCAAGTGGAGGTTCCCTTACTGAAGCCACAGCCATTTACCTTGATTACTTGCTGAAACCTCTAGCAGAAAATAATAAGTCACACATAAGAGATTCAATGGATTTTTTGAAGAAAATAAAAAACATTACAGTGGAAGCTGACAGTATTTTGGTAACTATTGATGTGGAATCCTTGTACACAGTGCTCCCTCGCAATTACTGTATAACAGCAGCTGTGGAGTCTTTTAAGAAACATAATCAGGGTACACAGGCACAACTGCAAAAGTTAAGCAAGCTCATTAATCTTGTACTGGACTTCAATTTCTTTACTTTCAATGGCAAACACTACAAACAAAAAACTGGTATAGCAACGGGGGCTGCCATGGCTCCCAGCATAGCTAACATAGCCATGGGCAAATGGGAGGGAAACTTTGTGTTAAACAACACAGATTACATGCAGCATATCACATGCTATTTATGTTTCATTGATGATGTCTTTATTGTGTAGGAAGGTGACACCTTGCAGCTTGGAGATTTTATCACTTTCCTCAATCAAACAACCCCCTTCCTGAAGTTTACCTCTTCCCATAGCTGTACTTCAACCACTTTCTTAGATATGCAGATTTCCAAGGACACCAACAATAACAGAATCACCACTGGTCTATTCAGAAAACCAACGAGGGTTAACTTATTACTCCACAGTAAAAGTCTACATCTTACAAAAACCAAGTATAACGTAGTGAAGTCCCAAGGCTATAGATTAGCTAGAATTACCACAGAGATGGAACCATTTTTGAGAAACCTGAACAACTCAGAGAATGATTTTCTAGTGAGAGGCTATGAAAGTCAAATGTTAAAAAACATCCTGGAACCCATTATAGAACTGAAAAGGACTGAAGCACTTTCATTCAACCTCCCCAGTAGAAAAATGTTAATTAATTCCACAGAGAATAACAAATGCAGAAATAGCTGCATCCTGACATACACTTTGGATTATCACAGTATCAAAAATATTATTGAAGAAAATTGGGACATTGTCACAGGAAATCCTTTTCTGATTAACATCTTAGGTGAAGCCCCATCATTTGTTTATAGGAAGGCCAGGAACATTAGAAGTTTTGTTGAATTTAAACCTAGACCATGTGAGAAAAGCACTAAAAGATGTGAATCTAATTGTACATTTTCTATATTTATACAGCAAGGTGATAGTTTTTATTGCCCATATTTAAAGAAGATCATTAAAACCAGTGCAGGGGGTGACAATAACACTAAAAAAGTAATTTACAGGGCACAGTGCAATGAATGTGATGCATTCTATGTGGGCAAGACTGTAAATAAACTCAAGCGTAGGATTTCATGTCATCTGTCAGAAATCCGCTCTGGATGTAAAAACAATGCGCTAGCCATACACCTTTCTCTTCATAAAAGACACACAGGTTTTAAGTTCCAGATCCTGGATCACATAGACATGGGTGATCTTGAAGGAGACATCCGGAATATTCTGGAGAAACATGAACTCATGTGGCAATTAAAGATGAACTCTTTTAGGAAGCCTGGACTAAACTACTACTGTTCAATTAAAAGTGCACTGGAACTTAGAAAATTGTCACATTGTTTACATGACTAATTGTATTTTATTTTATTCTACAAATTGGTTTTAAATACCATTTTAAATAAGTTGAAATGTAAGTGTATGTTTTGTTTCCATCATCATCCATACATTTTTTCTTATTTTTATTTTTTTCTGGTTCTTTTTTCCACTTTATTCAAAATGATGTGTAATAATTATACAATTATATAGGTTTTTAGGGTTCTTGTACACGGACCTGAAGAAGTTTAGAAAGACAATAGGTTATGAAAATAGAAATAGATTTTTTACACGCAAAATGTATATGTATATATTTATATATTTTTTTTGATTGCAAAATTAACTAAGGTTGATATATTTCCAGCCATGTAGTATGTTGTCTTGGATAAAATCACAGACTTAATAATCTACTTAATAATTTGGTTAAATAAGAGTTATCATATCATTATAATTTTTATTTAAAGTACATAAGGGTTATATTATTATGACAGCTACTAAGTAGGGCAGGACCAGCTCAAATGTCACACTGATGGGGAAGGGATGTGAATTTAACATGTGTACCAATAACACTTTGTTTTACAGCACAATAAACCACTCCCATGCCTGATAAAAAGTATATATATCTTTAGAAAGCTTGTGAAGAAATTATTACTCTATTTTTGTTTGACTTGGATCGATTGTCTGTGTACTTAAAGGATTTTCGAATGGAAACAGACTGCCTGCCTTGCTTGGATTACTTTCAAATACTTAGTAATGCTGTAAAATTATATATTTTATATCATTACTTTTTGTTTTGTTTTGACAAGACGAGTTTACCTTCGCTACTTCTACTACTATTGTCTGATCTGATTAATATAGAGTGATTAACTAGAAATATATGGACTGAAAATCTTCCACACAGAGAAGTTTCTTACACTGTTTTGTTTTTAGACCCACTACACTTTAGTGGGTTGTTTTGAGACATCGGTGATACCACGGAGATTACTTGGAATTATTAAATAAACACAATTGTATTTATAATATGACTAAGGCTGAGAAGGATGCTTTGCAGTTGTTAGTGGATGATAAAGATATTTATATCACTAAGGCTGACAAAGGTAATGCAGTGGTAGTCATGGACTATAGTTTTTATAAAAATAGCATCTATGAGTTATTATCTGATGCTGATTCTTATGCAGAAGTGAATTGGATTGATATAGCTAAAAGTTTTAATTTTATAAACTCACTGATTGAAGAATGGTTAGCTGAAGGAAGAATCAGCAATGAGCTGGCTGATTACTTTTGTGTGAGTACACCCAAGGTGGTAAGGTTTTTCGGCCTTCCCAAAATACATAAGAATTTGGATTCACCAAATGTTATGCCTATAGTGGCCAATGGTGGTAGTAAAACTGAGTCCATGGCTATCTATGTAGATAGATGCTTGCAAAAAGCAGTGATTTCAGCAGAATCATATATTAAGGATTCCTTTTCTTTTAAAGAAAGTGTGAAGAATGTTTCCCTGAGAGATAATACGTGGTTAGTAACTGCTGATGTATGTTCATTGTACACTGTAATTCCCAATGAAGAAGGAATTGAAAGGGTTACAGGAGTGCTGAGGGGTTGTCCTGAGTTTAATGGTGAGGAGATTAGTCTGTTGGCTGAACTTTTAGATGTAATATTGTCTTACATTTGTTTTAGCTTCGACAATATATTTTTTTAAACAAAATAAAGGTGTGGCTATGGGGGCAGCTATGGCCCCAAGCTATGCCAATTTGTTTATGACTAGTTGGGAAAGAGAATTTATTTTTAATTCTACATTTGCTAGCAATATTTATTTTTACAAGTGCTTTATTGATGACTTTTGTTTTATGGGAAGGTTCTGAGTCAGAATTGTTGAAATTCTGTGAATATTTAAATTCTGTTACAAACTATTTAAAGTTTTCTTTCAATAGAAGTGGAATTAGTATGAATTACCTGGATCTGACTGTGTACAAGAAAGGGGGGGAAGTTTGGTTAACATTTTTAAAAAATATGTCCAGAGTAACAGCAACTTGGAATATAGCAGTTTAAACAGTGTGAACTTGAAAAATAATATTGTGTTTGGTTAGCTTGATAGAATAAATAGACTCACTGATGAAGATGAGTATTTTTTGGAAGAACGTGAGATGTTAAGAAAAATTTTTTTAATCAAGGGTTACCCTATTGGGGTAATAAGTGAAGCAATAGATAAAATTAAAGCCGTGAGGAAGAAAGGGACAATAAAGGATGTTGAAAGGAATAGTGAAGGAGTAGATTATAATCTGAGTTGTACATCGGAAAATTCAGTAGATATGTACAGTATTAAGCAGATCATCACAAATAATTGGAAGTTTTTGAAGAATTTCCAAGAGTTAGGTGCTTTTTTATATGAGAATCCTATTTTTGTCACAAAAAGAGGGAAAAGTCAAGGATTTTTTAGAAACCAAAAAATTTTATATTCCTATTACTTATAATGGGATGTCAAGATGTGAAGACTGCAATTATTGTAAATATTTGGTACTGGGTAATAAAATAGTAGTAAAGGCTCAGGAATTTACTATTAATATCAAGGGGGATTATAATTGCAAGTCTAAATTCATTGTGTACTTAGCATTATGTAATTATTGCGATGGATTCTACATTGGAAGAACTATACGTAGCTTCCATTGCAGAATTTATGAGCACCTGAGGGCAGTAGAAAAACTGGATGTAACTAATGCCCTAGCAAGACATGTTGTTAACAGTCATAAGAGAGTTAAAGTGGGTTTTAGTTTTACTGTTATTGACCATGTTTTAAATGCAGACAAGAGATGGGATGCAGAAGTGGATTTAAACTGGAAAGAATATGCTTGGCAAGTGAGGCTAAACACAAGTGCAGATCCAGATATGGAAAACTTTAAAGCAGTGTTATGTAAGAAAGGGTTAAAACACTGCTAATATTTTGGGTCATGTGACTTGAGCAAACTATAAATGTGAATTTTGTATGTGTGACAACCAGGTCTGAAGAAGTTCTTTGTGAATTAAAGCGCTTACTGGTTGTTTTTTGTTTTAATAAATATTGAGTGTTTTCTTGTCATTCGAATTACATATTGGATTTATTACATTTACAACTGGAACTGTGGAGATGTATTTGGATACTGAAAACTAAGCAGGTTACTGGTGTACAATACATAGATAAATACAGTAAACAGCATGAATTTGAGTGCTAAGGGATTTCAGAGACAGCCATACTAATGGTATCTAGAGAAATGTATTATATCATAGTTGTAGAGGTATACCTGCATCAGAGATAGGTCATTTTGGTGGGCCTCAACCAGCCCTCCAATGCATGGACACACGTGAAGTTATGTCAGTGTTTCACTGTTTTTGTTATTAACCTTGTATAAAACTGTCACTTATAGCACAGACAACCTGTCTCACAGGCTCTGGTTATGTTACATAGATAGTGTAGTATGGTGTGATAACTGAACATGGAAAAACCGAAATCATTACGGGGCTGTGTTGGGTGCGGATGTGTATGGTATGGTTAGTGAGGATGGAAAGTACACTAGGCATCATTGGACTGTGTCGGGTAGGGGTGTATTTAGCTTAAGATATGTCATGTGAAATTAATACAGATCAGGCAGGAAAGCCAGAGAGAGAGAGAGAGAGGCTATAAATGACAGCTAGGGAAAAGGATCCTCTTGTGATGTATTATAGCCATTATATCAGAAGGAATACATAGTTCCTGATTCTTGAGCCAAGACTAGGCTCTATAAAAGTTTCTCAGGGAGATAGTTATAGGTGAAAGATAAAGGCAGTCTGTAAGATGTTTATGAAATCTGGAAAAGGTTTATGAGCTGTTGGTAGATAAAGAAAAGCCTGTAGGGTATAACAAAACTGAAACTAACAGAATGTTAACTGATGCTTGTAAGTGTTAGCTGTTTATTAGACAGTTTGAGGAAAACACTTGGCATTCTGGGATACTGAAATTATTGAACAGAACTTTGGAAAAGTGATTATCAATGCCATAAAGGGATTATAGGAAATACAAGGTCTCTCTGTCACAAAACAATTTAATCTTTCTCAGTACCATTCCTCTTAGTGTATTCTCCTTCTCGAGAAAAGCAAAGCAGTTCAGTCCTTTAGTAAATTTATGGGCATCCATTCAGTCACCTAAAGTTTCCTTTGAAGGATCCTGGGATGTCACTTTATATAATTTTCAGGTGACGTCTGTTCCAGAGGTGGGGTAGGCATTTGGGTAATACATTTGTTTTGCATTTTATATATATCGGTGGAGATTTCAATTCCTGTTCTGGTATTAGTGGAGTTATTTGATGGAGATTTCAATCCCTGTTCCAGTATTAGTGGAGTTATTTGATGGAGATTTCAATCCCTGTTCCGGTATTAGTGGAGTTATTTGATGGAGATTTCAATCCCTGTTCTGGTATTAGTGGAGTTATTTGATGGAGATTTCAATCCCTGTTCCGGTATTAGTGGAGTTATTTGATTTGAGATGATGCAGGACATCAAGGAAGATGGGGGGGTTAATGGGGTAACCTGCAAGGCATGACTCACTCCAAAAAAAGACTATAAGAAACCATGAAAACTGATATCACTTCAAGCCTTTCATTGTATCTCAGGGATTTTAAGTAAACAATCGTCTTGGTTAGGAGATTCTGCAGGTCTATATTACATGACCGAATGGTCAAATATTTGAAGACGTAATAGTCGACTCGTAATAATTCAACTTCCACAATGTCGAACGGTTAAAGGGAGATCTCCATACAGTGTGGAAATGGAAGTTTT
Organism: Protopterus annectens; assembly: GCF_019279795.1. Lineage (NCBI taxonomy): Eukaryota > Metazoa > Chordata > Ceratodontiformes > Protopteridae > Protopterus > Protopterus annectens. Next base: position 1,192,952,476 of record NC_056737.1, read on the forward strand.
CCATTGTCTGCACTGTAGTGCGATCTCGGAGTTGGTATATTTAAGTAGCGGGGGTGCAGGTGGGCTTGCCCCCCTGCTAGAGCATTTAAATGGTTTGTTTGGGTGGGTTTTACTTTTTAAATTTTCTATTCAACATTGTGGTGGGTTGACTATTACGTCGTTGAATATTTGACCATTTGATCACATAATACAAACCTGCTTCTGTAGTCCTTCAAGGTGAATAATATGTCTAGAAAGGTACATCCTAAAAGGCATTGTATCAATATAGGAACTTCTATGGTCCTTCTAGGTAAATAATATGTCCAGAAAGGTACATCCTAAAAAGGCATTGTATCAATATAGGAACTTCTATAGTCCTTCTAGGTGAATAATATGTCCAGAAAGTTACATCCTAAAAAGGCATTGTATCAATATAGGAACTTCTATGGTCCTTCCAGGTGAATAATATCTAGAAAGGTACATCCTGAAAAGGCATTGCATCAATACAGGAACTTCTGTGGTCCTTCTAGGTGAATATTATGTCTAGAAAGGTACATCCTAAAAAGGCATTGTATCAATATAGGAACTTCCATGGTCCTTCTAGGTGAACAATATGTCTAGAATGGTACATCCTAAAAAGGCATTGTATCAATATAGGAACCTCTGTGGTCCTTCTAGGTCAATATTATGTCTAGAAAGGTACATCCAAAAAAAGCATTGTATCAATATAGGAACTTCTGTGGTCCTTACAGGTAAATATAATGTCTACAAAGGAACATCTTAAAATGCATTGTATCAATATAGGAACTTCTATGGTCCTTCTACGTGAATAACATGTCCAGAAAGGTACATCCTAAAAAGGCATTGTATCAATATAGGAACGTCTATGGTCCTTCCAGGTACATAATATGGCCAGAACGGTACATCCTAAAAAGACATTGTATCAATATAGGAACTTCTATGGTCCTTCTATGTAAATAATATGTCTAGAAGATACATCCTAAAAAAAGGCATTGTATCAGTATAGGAACTTATGTGGAACGTTCAGGTACATAGTATGTCTAGAAAGGTACATCCTAAAAAGGCATTGTATCAATATAGGAACTTCTATGGTCCTTCAAGGAGAATAATATGTCTAGAAAGGTACATCAAAAAAGGCATTGTATCAATATAGGAACTTCTGTGGTCCTTCTGGGTGAAAAATATGTCTAGAAAGGTACATCCTAAAAAGGCATTTTATCAATATAGAAACTTCTATGGTCCTTCTAGGTGAATAATATGCCTAGAAAGGTACATCCTAAAAAGGCATTGCATCAATATAAGAACTTCTGTGGTCCTTACAGGTAAATATAATGTCTACAAAGGAGCATTTTAAAATGCATTGTATCAATATAGGAACTTCTATGGTCCTTCTACGTGAATAACATGTCCAGAAAGGTACATCCTAAAAAGGCATTGTATCAATATAGGAACGTCTATGGTCCTTCCAGGTACATAATATGGCCAGAACGGTACATCCTAAAAAGGCATTGTATCAATATAGGAACTTCTATGGTCCTTCTAGGTGAATAATATGTCTAGAAAGGTACATCCTAGAAAGCATTGTATCACTATGGGAACTTCTGTGGTCCTTCTAGGTGAATAATATGTCTAGAAAGGTACATCCTAAAAAGGCATTGTTTCAATATAGAAACTTCTGTGGTCCTTCCATATACATAATATGTCTAGAAAGGTACAGCCAAAAAAGGCATTGTATCAATATTGGGACTTCTATGGTCCTACTATGTAAATAATATGTCTAGAAAGGTACATCCTAAAAAGGCATTGTATCAGTATATAAATTTATGTGGTCCTCCCTGGTACATAATATGTCTAGAAAAGAACATCCTAAAAATGCATTTTATCAATATAGGAACTTCTATGGTCCTTCTAGGTGAATAATATGTCTAGAAAGGTACATCCTAAAAAGGCATTGTATCAATATAGGAACTTCTATGGTCCTTCTAGGTGAATAATATGTCTAGAAAGGTACATCCTAAAAAGACATTGTATCAATATAGAAACTTCTATGGTCCTTCTAGGTAAATAATATGTCTAGAAAGGTACTTCCTAAAAAGGCATTGTATCAATATAGGAACTTCTGTGGTCCTTCTTGGTGAAAAATATGTCTAGAAAGGTACCTCCTAAAAAGGCATTTTATCAATATAGGAACTTCTGTGGTACTTCTAGGTGAATAATATGTCTAGAAAGGTACATCCTAAAAAGGCATTGTATCAATATAGGAACTTCTATGGTCCTTCTTGGTGAATAATATGTCTAGAAAGGTACATCCTAAAAAGGCATTGTATCAATATAGGAATTTCTATGGTCCTTCTAGGTGAATAATATGTAGAAAGATACATCCTAAAAGGGCATTGTATCAATATAGGAACTTCTGTGGCCCTTTTAGGTTAATAAATATGTCTAGAAAGGTACATCCTAAAAAGGCATTGTATCAATATAGAAAATTCAGTGGTTCTTCTAGGTGAATAATATGTCTATAAAGGTACATCCTAAAAATATATTGTATCAATACAGGAACTTCTGTGGTCCTTCCATATACATAATATGTCTAGAAAGGTACATGCAAAAAAGGCATTGTATCAATATAGGAACTTCGATGGTCCTTCTAGGTGAATAATATGTCTAGAAAGGTACATCCTAAAAAGGCATTGTATCAAAATAGGAACTTCTGTGGTCCTTCTAGGTGAATAATATGTCTATAAAGGTACATCCTAAAAAGACATTGTATCAATACAGGAACTTCTGTGGTCCTTCCATATACATAATATGTCTAGAAAGGTACATCCAAAAAAGGCATTGTATCAATATAGGAACTTCGATGGTCCTTCTAGGTGAATAATATGTCTAGAAAGGTACATCCTAAAAAGGCATTGTATCAGTGTAGGAACTTCTGTGGTCCTTCTAGGTGAATAATATGTCTAGAAATGGACACCCTAAAAAGGAATTGTATCAAAATAGGAACTTCTGTCTTCACTCGTGAATAATATGCCTAGAAAGGTACATTCTAAAAAGGCATTGTATCAATATAGGAACTTCTGTGGTCCTTCTAGGTGAATAATATGCCTAGAAAGGTATATCCTAAATAGGTGAATATAATGTATAGAAAGGTACATCTTAAAACGCATTGTGTCAATATAGGAACTTCTATGGTCCTTCGACGTAAATAATATGTCCAGAAAGGTACATCCTAAAAAGGCATTGTATCAATATAGGAACTTCTATGATCATTCCAGGTACATAATATGTCTAGAAAGGTACATCCTAAAAAGGCATTATATCCATATAGGAGCTTCTATGGACCTTCTAGGTGAATAATATGTCTAGAAAGGTGCATCCTAAAAAGGCATTGTATCAATATAGGAACTGCTATGGTCCTTCTAGGTGAATAATATCTAGAAAGGTACATCCTAAAAAGGCATTGTATTAATATAGGAACTTTTCTGGCCCTTCTAGGTAAATAATATGTTTAGAAAGGCACTTGCTAAAAAGGCATTGTATCAATATAGGAACTTCTCTGGTCCTTCTAGGTGAATGATATGTCTAGAAAGGTACATCCTAAAAAGGCATTTTATCCATATAGGAACTTCTAGGTGAATAATATGTCTAGAAAGGTACATCCTAAAAAGGCATTGTGTTAATATAGGAACTTATATGGTCCTTCTAGGTGAATAATATGTCTAGAAAGGTTCATCCTAAAAAGGCATTGTATCAATATAGGAACTTCTGTGGTCCTTCTAGATGAATATAATGTATAGAAAGGTACATCCTGAAAAGCTATGTATCACTATGGGAACTTCTGTGATCCTTCTAGATGAATAATATGTCTAGAAAAGTACATCCTAAAAAGCATTGTATCAATATGGGAACATCTGTGGTCCTTCTAGGTGAATAATATGTCTAGAAAGTACATCCTAAAAAGGCATTGTTTCAATTTAGGAACTTCTGTGGTCCTTCCATGTACATAATTTTTCCAGAAGGGTACATCCTAAAAAGGCATTGTATCAATATAAGAACTTATATGGTCCTTCTAGGTGAATAATATGTCTAGAAAGGTACATCCTAGAAAGGTGTTGCATCAATATTGGAGCTTCTGTGGTCCTTCTAAGTGAATAATATGTCTAGAAAGGTACATCCTAAAAAGGCATTGTATCAGTGTAGGAACTTCTGTGGTCCTTCTAGGTGAATAATATGTCTAGAAATGGACATCCTAAAAAGGAATTGTATCAAAATAGGAACTTCTGTCTTCACTCATTGTGAATAATATGCCTAGAAAGGTACATTCTAAAAAGGCATTGTATCACTATAGGAACTTCTATAGTCCTTCTAGGTGAATAATATGTCTAGAAAGGTACATCCTAAAAAGGCATTGTATCAATATAGGAACTTCTGTGGTCCTTCTAGGTGAATAATATGCCTAGAAAGGTATATCCTAAAATGGCATTGTATCAATATAGGAACTTCTATGGTCCTTCTAGGTGAATTATATGTCTAGAAAGGTACATCCTAAAAAGGCATTGTATCAGTATAGGAACTTCTATGGTCCTTCTTGGTGAATAATATCTAGAAATGTACATCCTAAAAAGGCATTATATCAATAATTGGTCTGTTTATGGCTGAGAACAAAAGGATGATAACTTCTTTTAACCTGGTTGATATATGCTTTTAGATATCGGTTGTGCTAAGCTATTCTGACTATTGTTACTATGTGGTGGTTAAAGGAAACAGAATTGTCAGCCTAGAATACAGGACTCCTGACTACATCATCATACTGGAGTGCAGTATTGCCTCTACTGTGCGAGCTCTTATCATATTTTTTTTTCATCTAATTTTACTTCCTTGTCCATATACCAGCTGTTTACAAAGGTCTGTTTTTGCTGCAGTGACATAACTGGCTTAACCAGCACCCTGGGATGGTCTATGAAGTAGCGCCTCTTCCCCCAGACACATGTCCCCTCCCTGCCACAGCTCTTCATTGGAAGGACAAGATAAAAAGTTCATAAGTTGCTTTCTGTACTTGTATTCAGAAATGGTGGTACAGAAAGAAGAATACAGAAACAGCACTTCAGGACAGCGGTCTCTTACCCCTTGTGCCCGGCCCATATGCCCCTTTTGCTATGCTACTGTCCTGCTGTAATGAATGAGTATCAGAAAGAGATTTGACAATAATGAACAGTTTTCAGTCATCTGCAGAACTAGTTAACCAAAGGTCCTGATTCCTAATCTGAACATTAGAGAAATAGATGCAAAACAGGAAGTGTCCTAGTACTGAGTCCTGATGCAGCCCTGCCCAGATCAGTGGAATGTTAATTACTGATGGTTAAGCTAACCTAGTTATGTGGTTCCTCTGACCTTGTGTGGAACATTGTGTGAGAAGCATCACAACTCTTGCATACATACAAGGATTTTATGTGGCAAAGAGGGTCCTTGTGGGAGAAAGGAGGTTGTTTGTAGAAGTCATATTCTGTTGTTGTAACTTTTCTGTATATTTTTTAAAAAAATGGTGTACTAAAATTGCATAAGTTATATTCTTTTCCAAGTGAACCATATATATGAGGAAGCAGTGAACACTGACAAGGCTTTAGTGGACAGTGACAAGGCTTTAGCGAACACTGACGAGGCTTTAATGAACACTGACAAGACTTTAGCGAATACCGACAAGACTTTAGTGAACACTGATGAGGCTTTAGTGAACACTGCCAAGACATTATGGAACAGAGACAATGCTTTAGTGAGCACTGACAAGACTTTAACAAACACTGACGAGGCATTAGTGAAAAATATTGCAGTACAGCTCTTCAATCTTCCCAAAAAATATGCACAGACACTGACTAACACTCGCTCAACCTCCAACAGCAGCTATCAGTTGTATTAACCTAATCATCATGTCACAAGGGCCACCAAAAATTGGTTCACCTTTTAATAAACGTGGAATGAAAGAGGGTATGAAAGTACACTTTATCATTTGAGAGAGGCAGCTTGAGAAAGCGGCCCCCAAACTGAGTGGCCTGGATACTATCTTCACATTTGACCAGGAACTCAGTAAATGGATACACAGACTTTGAGAATGTTGATGCATGTAACTACCAGAAACTGAAAGAGGAAATACTGGCCGGGTCCGGAGCTTCACCCAAGTCTTGATCACTTAAATCTCACAACTAGACACTTGATATGAGCAGACTAACAGAATTACAAATGGGTTCCTTATAACATGCTTTTAAATTGGAGCTAGAACCTCATGTAAATAATGTAAATAAAATTCTAGATAATATTGTAATAGGGTGCTACCTACCAACTTAACTCACTCACTCCAGTGGAGCTCTGGAGGTTTGTACTCTTAACTCCCAATGTGTACACTCTGAGGTTTTTACAAAATCAGGTTACAGCCTCACATTTCAAACAAATGTTCATATCGCTGGAGTCATAAGGGTTACTAAAGAAATGTAAACGGCAAACTGTTCCACATAAACATATCTTTAAAGTGGTACTGATCTTTACATTGTAATAAATGCAGTAAATATTCATTTTGTAATATTTTGTAAACAGCTTACACTATATTGCTAATCACCCAAGCTACATATACTGTCAGGAGCATTTTGTTCATTAATCTGTGAGCTTTCATATAAGGCTAAGCAGTTTTGTCTGTATTACTTGATTACTGAAATATTTAGAAAAATATGGACATTGTTCCATTATAAATAAATAGTATATGAACAACTGATATAACTTAAAGCAGCCCTAGACAGAGGTCTAATATCAGTGCAGTTGTGTTGCACATCATGTAAGGTTTGAGATGAACTCTTTCAATGGGTTGTATGTAACATGGTTTAAAATTATTGGTATAAATATGAACAAGCATTATTAGATGCTTAGAGGCATCAGTTAATAAGAAACTGCTGAAGCACCTGGAGACGTCACTCAGCTGTAATGTGTTAAAAAATGGATACCTCCTGGTGACTTTATTATTGCCAGAAATACATGGCCCCATACAATAAACTAAGGGAAACAGGTGTAGAAGCTGAGGAAAAGATAGATAAATTGCATATTAAAAGATAAAAGGAGAACTTGAGCTGAGTCATCATTTTTTTTCTGCTGCAACAAAGCAGAAACAGAAGCTGCCTTTTAAGTTAAAGAAACTAAGACGACTACCGAAGAAGAGAAAGTATGACTACAAAAAGAAAATTATTCTCATGAGTTATGTTCCACAGAGGATGAACTAGATGAGGGTGAGAAACCTGCAACCTTATTTAAAAGAGAAGAGGCCATAATCTCCACTTCATGTCAGAGTACTGGTGAAAATAATGCTGACTTGGCTTACATCCAAATAAGCCATTTCAGTTACAAGAAGGTGCAATGGAAAGGAAAATGTTCTATTCAGGATAAGAGAGACAATAGCGACATTATAATTGGAAACAAGGGAACACAACAGTTCTGCTTCAGATTCATACACTGAATTAAGAAATAAATTGTTTGAGACTTCCAGTATGGTAAGGGCCTAAACATCAGAGTTTCTTCATGGCTCACAAGCCGAGACTGAAATTGTAGTAGTGCTCTAAACTGAATAATCAAAAAAAGTGAATAGCAGAAGAATTAAACAGCAAAACTCAAGTCAACAATATCTTAAATGCAAATAAAGGGGAAAAACAAGCAAAGAAATATGCAGGCAGATGGAGTGACATCCCCTCTGAGTTGAACACGGAGGGGCCAATGGAATTAATTGCTATAGTTATGAGCAAGACTGATGAAGTAATGATAAAATACATATTTATGGAAATTAAACAGATGAATGAAACAATCATTATATTTGAGACAATAATAAAACAGCAAATGAAGGTACAGAGGTTGATATGCTACAGGGACTGGTTCAGGAAAATCAAGAGCTTAAGGCCAGAATGCTATAGCTTCTGAAGCAAGACTTGAGCTAATGGCAGCCATCCTTATAGATCAGGAAAGGAGGGTGAGATGAAAAAAACATGAATCAGTTGAGTTCCAGAGGATATGAAAGGGAGACTCTATAAAGGCTTCATAAAAAGCAGTTGGCACTTTGGGAAATACACCAAAAGAGAAACTGTATGTAGAAAGAGTACACTGATTTGCTTGGACTCCAAACTTCAAGCGGCATCCTCACAACACCTGATATTAATCCAACTTTCAGCTTATGAACTTAGGGAAAGACTGTTGGCCAAACTATGGAAATCAGAGCAACGACTTCACTGTGGAAAAGGGATTATATTCATAGATTTAGACTTACCAGCAGCCACCAGGAAAAGGCTGGCTAAGTACACTCCAATAATGAGTCAGTGCAGGAGAAGGGGATGGAGATTTAAGTTACTTTACTAAGATACTCTAAAAGTCATGTTTTCAAATGGCATGCAATCTTTTGACTGACCAGAGGAAGCATTGGTAACCATAAAAATGAGAGAAAATTTGAGAGCCACCAGAGTCACAGGAAAGCATATGGACAGAAGACTAACAGAAATAAGACTTGGACGTGTTTTTTGGTAAAAACAGACATTTACATAGATGAGTGCTTTATATAACATCAAGTATAAATGAGTCAATGGTTTATACAAATGGTAATTGCTAAACTTTTTATGACTCAAGCTGCATAAGCTAAATGCGAATTGTGTGGTACAAATGTACTGTATAATTTGTGTAAGTAAGCAATGGAGAAAGAATAAAAACTTAGAAATAGAGGGGATACACAGGCATCATTTAACAGAATTATGTGATTCAAACACGAAGAAAGTACAGCTGTGTAAAATTCTTACCATAATAGTAGATATCCTTCTCTTGACTGTTGCAATATTGTTTACTATAGGGATCTCCCACCCAGGACAGCCCAGTGTTCAACCAGTATACCAAAGTCTTATGATCTTCTATTTGTTGTACATCATACATATGCTCCCCATACAGGATGTAGGACATAAAAGTGATGTACAAACGCAGTTACCCAGAACTGAATTGACCCAGTAGAGAGCAGTCTCCATAGGACAAAGAGGTCCATGCACATCCAGAAAAAAAAATGTAGAAGAAAAACGGTAGACCCTCAGCCAGAAGGACAAAGATGGGGTTGGAGGGAGGGAATGAATACTGTAATAGTGAAGAGAAGAACATCTACTGTAATTGGTAACAATTTACAGAACTGTATTATGTCCTTCTATATCACTGTTGCGGTATTCTTCACTATAGGGAGAGTAAAAAAGCTCAAGAAACAGAATGGGAGGTGGAAGGCTGAGAAGAGCCCTCAACAAACCCATGCAAAATGGTTCTAGCAAAACTTGCTATGACCCTAAAAACCACATCTAACTTATAATGCTTAGTAAAGGTATGCACTGAAGACAAATTAGCAGCTTCAAGGATGTAAATGGTGTCCAACCCCTTAAAGAAAGCACCAGAAGAGGCAACAGCCTTAGTGGAATGAGCTCTAACAGAAGTATTCAAAGATTTGCCCTGAAAAAGAATAACAAAAGGAAATGGCCTTAGATATCCGGAGGAGATGGTTTGCTAAGAAACAGTTTGTTTCAATTTTTCCAAAACAAAATAAAGGTCCCAAGGAGGAGGCGGAGGTTTCCTTGTTACCTAAGATGAGGAACATCTTTAAGAAATTGCTTGTCCTCAAAACAAGAAGACAAGGGAGTACTCAAGGGCAGATGAGCAGAAATGGCTGACAAATGGGCCTTCACAGAAGACTAGGCCAAGCCAGACTGGAGCACCTCACAAAAATAAGAGAGGATCAATGGGATCTTCACTGAAAAAGGTTCCTGGTTAAAAGCATGGCACCACACAGAAAGTCTTTTCCATTTGGACACATAAGATTTTCTGGTTGAAGACTTCCTTGTCTCCTGTAAAAAAACTGAGCACATCCTTAGAAAAGAGATGCCTGAAAGGGATCAAAATGCTATCACCCACAGTGTAAGTTGAAGAATGGACAAATGAGGATGGATGAGAGACCCCCTGCCTTGTGTAAGGAGGTCCAACCGGTGAGGTAACTTGTGGTGCATCATGAAGGGAACCAATGCTGTCTTGGCCAAACGGGAGTGACTAGCATGATTTTAGAGTGGGCCAGATGTATCTTCTACAGGATTCGAGGAAGGAAAGTATGGGATCATAGGAGGTTACTAGGGTAAAGGCCCTGGGGTCCTTACAAGCCTAGCCAAGAGTTTATCCCCAAAAAAGAAACCTCAGTCAGCACCTGTTGCCCCTGTCAATTTGGGACAAAAGTGGAACTCCTGGGACAAATTTATGGTTCTCCATCCATTCATCAAGGTTGTATTTGAAGAGAGTCAGTGAGGTACTCTGTTTGGCATATATGGGAAGTCTATTCCAGAGACAGGGCAGCCTCTGGGAGACAAACCTGTCTCTAGCAGGTTTTTTTGATGTCTCATATTAGATTTAGGCCTGTTGAGTGGGAAATGCGTGAGGAGTTAAACTTATGGGTATGGAACATCTCTAGTAGGGCAGAGTCCAATATTGCCTTGTAAGTGAGACACAGATCACCTCTGAGCAATCTGTATGATATTGAGTAGAGTAATAGTTATTTAAGCCTGTCCACATAGGATAGGTGTTGGAGGCCATGGATTCTCTTTGTGAGGTATTTCTGTGTCCTTTCCAGCTGGTGCAGGTGTTTGGGGAAGTACATACCAAATGGGGCATTATACTCAATTATAGGTCTAATAAGGGAGGAGTACAGAGAGGTGATAACCTCATATTTTCTGGATTCAATCCCTTTACTTATGAGATGAACCAAGTAAAAGGCTTTTCTGACCACCACTGCCACATGATGGTCGAATATGAGATTGATGTCAACCCGAGTACCCAGGTGTCTCACCACAGGTTGTGTGCTTAGGGGGTTGCCATTGATTTGGTAATCAGTAGGGGCTGTGTTTTTGCTGAATGGTACGATAATACCTTTTTTTTAGTTTAACTGAAGGCCATGACTTTGGCACCAGTTATTTATAGGGAGTCAGTGACAGCACTCAACTTACAGTCATCTGCAAACATGGGCAGCCACAGGTCCTTTGTCTTTCCCTGGACCTCTGAGAAGTATATGCCAAACAGTAGGCATCCCAGGACAGCTCACACTGTGTTGTCTTTTTATATTAAGTATGTGTCTTTACTCTCTAATATTGCCTAAGCTTTTCACATATTAATCCTGTTATAATCATGCCATTTTTGTATTCTCTTATGTAGTGTATATTCACTATTATCGGTCGCTATGTTTAATTAATTTTTTAAATATGTATTTTTACGTACTTATTTGTATCAATTTATATAATGCTGTAGTGATGCTTTTCTCCCTGGACCTCTACTGAAAATGGACATATATCCAGTTAGACTAGCCCAGTCAACAAATGTAAACTAAATAAATAAAAAATACTACTAGTGACAGGTCTGCTGTCGGAGGTGGCAGCACCTATTTTGAACTTGTGAATCCTATCTATGAGCCAGCTGGACACCCATCTGACTAGGTAGGGATTTACACCAAGTTGTGTTAGCTTTTTGATGATGCCCAAGTGGGGGATTGTGTCAAAGGTCTTGGCCAGGTCAAGGTAAGCTTTATATACTGATTTCCCCTTATCCAGGGCCTTGGTGACAGTGTCAAAGAAGTCAACTAGGTTCAATAGGCAATATCTGCCCATGTCTAATCCAAATTGGGTGGGGTCAAGTGCTTGGAGATTGTCTATGTCCTTGTTTATGAGATCCATAATAATATCCTCCATGACTTTACAGATCAGGCTTGTCAAGCTGATGGGGTGATAGTTTCCCGGGTCAGCAGTGGTACCACCTTTGTGCATGGGGATGACAATGGCAGTTCTCCACTCTGCTGGAATGAAGCCTGTAGTTAGGCTGTGTTTGAGCAGGGTGCTCAATGTTGAAGCTAGTTCTTGCTGAAGATGGTGAAGAATACAGCCTGGGATACTATCAGGTCCCACGGAAGCTGTGTTCTTTGCCTTGGATATGGCCTTTAACACTTGATCTACAGAGATGTGAGGTGTGAGAAAAGTATTGGGGATGTCGACTGAGCCTTTGGGGGGGTGATAAGGAGGTGACGTTTACAATGACCCTATCAGCCAGCAGGTTGGCTAAGTTAGCAGGATCAGTGTAAGTGGTACCTTTAAGTACTAGTTTGGAACAAACTTGGGCTTGGCCATGGAGGTTCCTAACATAACTGAAGAAGGACTTGTGGTTTCCCTTTGTTTTGGAGGCTAGTTTCAACTCATAATTGCCTTTGGAGGTTTTCACTAATGATCTAATTTGCTTGTTGAGGAAGAGGAGGGAGTTTTTCTAATTTGGAATTTGTTACTTTTTACCCTTGGACAACAGTTTCTTCCTTTTGTTGTAAAGTCTGTTTATAGAGGATGTCCACCAGACAGATTTGTGTTTCCTTGAGGTGCAGATTTTAGTTTTGTTGGGTATGGCTGAGTCCATGGAGTTGTACAGGTGCTTGTATACTGCACTGGCACACTGTTCAGCATAGTTGTCTGCATCATCTGAGGAGGGCGGTTGTGAAGCAGCTGATACCCTCCCTTAGGAGGATGTAGTCAACTTTTGAGAAGTTTTTTAGCCTGGTTATGGCTGGAGGTTGGGTGGGCTAGAAACTTTGAATGAGACAGACCAATGATCCGACCTCACCATGGAAGAACATACTATAGGAGTAGTGCAGTGGTCAACCATGTTGGTGAGAACATAGTCCAGTATGTTATCTCCCCATGTGGGGGGTTAGGACAAGCTGATCTAGTGCATTAGAACTGATGAAGTCAAGGAATCGTTGGGTGAGTGCATTAGCACAGGAATAGTTCACCCAGTCTATGGTAGGATAGTTGAAGTCACCAAGGATCAGGGTGTTAGGGGGGACCTTGATGGAGTCAAGTAGGTCCAGGTAGGAGTTGTGGGTGTCCTGATACATGGTAGGGGGTCTATTGCTAGATAAAACTTGGATGGGTGTCTTGCCAACTGTCACTTGCACCTGGAGTAATTCCAGTGCATCATGTTGGTAAACCATCTGGATGTGTGCCTGTCCTTAATTAAGATAGAGACTCCACCACCCTTCATCTTCCTGACTTCATTTTGGGGTCAGAAAGTGTCGAATGAGGCATGGCCTGGTAAGGCAGGGGTGCTGTCTGCAGTCCTGAACCAAGTTTCCATGCCTGCACAGAGATCTGCATCTTCCAGTGTGAGGAGAGCCACCAGTGAGTGCATTTTCAGATTAAGGCTCCGAGCATTGAGCAGCATGACCTTCAATGTACTTTTTGACAGATCTTTCAAGTTGGAAGATTTGTCTTTGAGACATGTCCTAGAAAAGGCACAATGGGGGAGGCAATATCTTTGGCCAAAAATGGAACCCAAGGGGTGACAGTTGGTGGCCATATCTGGCAAAGCATCATGGCCTGTCAACCATTTCATCCCAGGTAGACAGATACTGGATCCCCTTAGAAAGACACCAGAGACCAAGCCAATTGTTGAAGTCAAACATTTTTTGTTGGTATTGTGGTATCATTCTTGGTGAAGGTAGGATGCTGTTTAGGGTTAGGGTCATACCTGCATGGAGCACATACTCTGAGAGATCAATCATGTCTCTCTTCTTATAGTCCAGGGAGGTATATCTGCTGTAGTTTACACCAACATGGAGAATGACAGAGCCATACTTGTATCTGTTGTGGAGAGACTTAAGTGCGTGTGTGATGTGGCGCATTCTAGCATCTGACAAACAGCTGACCATGACTTTCTCCTTGTTTAGCCTGGTGAGGGGGACATTGATGTGTCCCACTATCGACTGGCCAGTGACTAGTATGTTTGGTTTATTGTTATGTCTTTTGAGCTGCATTGGTTTATTGTTTTGCCTAAAGGGCTGTGTTTGTGAGACACTGGTTCGCTGACTACTATGTGTGATGTGATTGGTGTTATGTGTTGAATGTTTGTGAGTGTGTTTTGGGGGTATTTGTTGAGGACCCCTGCATAGGTGGGTGTGTGGCTGTGGGATAAGGATGGTGTGTTGCTTGTACTGGCAATCTCCTGTTTGTTAGGAGTACTGACTGTGGTGTGAGAGAGAATGGATTCCAGCTTACTGATGTAGATGCATCTCTTGCAAGTAGAAGAATTATGTGCTAGAAGAAGGAGAATGGTGGTGAAAATGAGCAGATGCTACACTCTCTCAGTGTGCCAGTGTTGGCAAGGCTGGCAGGAGAAACTCATGAGGATTGTCCGGACATAGTGCTCTGAGTACTTAGCGGACTTCTGAAGAACAAGGTTTGATAAGGATTCGTCTGCAAAATCCCCAAATGTAAAATTAATGGCCTGAGGCACAAGTGCTACAATCAAACCTAAGGTGCTTAAAATATTAATCAAGCTACTAACAAGCAGTTAGTAATAAGTGCATAATAAGAGCACTTATACACTTAGGAGTAAACAGAACAGCAAACTAAGGTAATAAGGTAGAAGACAGTTAAAGTAAGAGCAACTGAATAAAGAATAGTGCATTTTTTTATTTATTTTGTTTAGTGGAGAAGGAGGGAACAGAGCAGATTAACAGACTATAGGGGTTGTCCTTCCCACATGCTCTCTCTGTACACAGCAGAAGAGATGGGACTGGTAGGAGTGTCTGAAATCAAAATATGATCTCACTGTACTCAGTCGAGTGAGCAAAGTTGATGGGCCCAGGAGGAGTATCCAAAAACAAATTTACAGGAGGGGCAGACAATTCCAAACCCACCAAGATTAACACCAAAACAGGAACAGGGACGCAGGCTGGGAAACTAACTGCAGAAAGACAGAGACCATGATATTCAATTAATATTCAATGAAACAAATAAATAAAATGCAGTACTAATCTTAAACAATGCAAGTGCAGAGGAAAATATACATAAATCAGCTTGTATATCCAGCTGATTTTTGCAGGTAGATCACAGCCACCCAACAGCTCAAATGTTGAGCAGAAATAAATAAAGAGAGAGGTGACTAACACAGATTATAAGGCAACCAAACCCCCCCCCCCCAGGTGAAGAGTTAACACAGAATTTCAAAAGAAGAGAAAGCAATCTCTAATAAACCCTGATGGCTACACTTTTCACACTTCTAACACATTAACTGCAAAAAGACACAGACCACAATATTCAGTTAATAAATAATGAAAAAAAATAAAAAAATGCAGTACTAATCTTAAACAATGCAAAACCAGAGAAAAGTACATGTAAATCAGCTTGTATCGCCAGTTGATTTTCACAGGTAGATCACAGCCAGTCAAAAGCTCAGATGTTGAGCAGAAATAAATAAAGAGAGAGGTGAATAAAACTGATTATAAGGCAACCAGAAACCTCTCAGGCTAGGAGTTACTACAGAATTTCAAAAGAAGAGAAAACAACCTCCAGTTAACCCAGATGGCTACACTTTTCACACTTCTAGCAAACTGACTGCAGAAAGACATACATCAAAACATCCAATTAATAATCAAAGAAACAAATAAGTAAAATCCAGTACTAATCTTAAACAATGCAAGTTCACAGAAAAGTATACATAAATCAGGCTGTATGTCCAGTTGATTTTCATAGTAAGATCACAGCCAGCAAACAGTTCAAAAGTTCAGGAGAAATAAATACACAAAGATGTGACTAAGACTGATTATAAGGCAAAAAGAAACCCCCAGGGTAAAAGTTAACACAGAATTTAAAAAGAGGACAAACCAATCTCCAATGAACCCTGATGGCTACACTTTTCACATGTCTAGCAAACTAACTGGAGAATGACAGAGACCACAATATTCTTTTAGTACTCAATGAAACAAATAAAATGCAGTACAAATCTTAAACAGCTTGTATGTTCAGTTGAATTTCACAGGAAGATCACAGCCAGCCAACAGCTCAGATGCTGAGCATCAGTAAATACATAGAGATGTCAGTAACACTGACTATAAGGCAAACAGAAAACCCCAGTCTGAGAGTTAGCATAGAATTCAAAAGAAGAGAAGACAATCTTTAATGAACCCAGATGGCTACACATTTAACACTTCTATCAAACCAACTGCAGAAAGACAGAGACCACAATATTCAATTAATATTCAATAAAACAAATAAATAAAATGAGGTAGTAATCTTAAACAATGCAAGTGCAGAGAAAAGTATACTTAAATCAGTTTGTATGCCCAGTTGATTTTCACAGTTACATCACAGCCAGCCAACAGCTCAGATGTTGCGCAGAAATAAATACACAGAGATGTGACTAACACAGATTATGAGGCAATCAGAACCCCCCCCCCCCCCAGGCTAAGAGTTAACACAGAATTTCAGTAACACTTTTCATACTTCTAGAAAACTAACTGCAGAAAGATAGGGACCACAATGTTCAATTAATACACAATGAAACAAATAAATAAAATGCAGTACTAATTTTAACCAATGCAAGTGCAGAAAAAAGTATACCTGAATCAGCTTGTATGTCCAGTTGATTTTCACAGTTACATCACAGCCAGCCAACAGCTCACATGCTGAGCATCAATAAATACATAGAGATGTCAGTAACACTGACTATAAGGCAAACAGAAAACCCCAGTCTGAGAGTTAGCAGAGAATTCAAAAGAAGAGAAGACAATCTTTAATGAACCCAGATGGCTACACATTTAACACTTCTATCAAACTAACTGCAGAAAGACAGAGACCACAATATTCAATTAATATTCAATAAAACAAATAAATAAAATGCAGTAGTAATCTTAAACAATGCAAGTGCAGAGAAAAGTATACTTAAATCAGTTTGCATGCCCAGCTGATTTTCACAGTTACATCACAGCCAGCCAACAGCTCAGATGCTAAGCAGAAATAAATACACATAGATGCCAGTAACACTGACAATAAGGCAAACAGAAACCCACAAGGCTAAGAGTTAACACAGAATTTCAAAAGAAGAGAAAATCTTCAATGCACCCAGGTGGCTACACATTTTACACTTCCAGAAAACTAACTGCAGAAAGACAGAGACCAAAATATTTAGTTAATATTCACTAAAACAAATAAATAGAATGCAGTACTAATCTTAAACAATGCAAGTGCAGAGAATGCAAGTGCAGAGAAAAGTATACCTAAACCAGCTTGTATGTCCGGTTGATATTCACAGTTACATCACAGCCAGGCAACAGCTCAGATGTTCAGCAGAAATACACAGAGGTGTGACTAACACTGATTATAAGGCAAACAGACCCCCCCAGGCTAAGAGTTAATACAGAATTAAAAAAAAAAAAGAAAACAATCTCCAATGAACCCCTATGGCTACACTTTTTGCACTTCCTGCAACCTAACTGGAGAAAGACAGAGACTACAATATTCCATTAATACTCAATGAAACAAATAAATAAAATGCAGTACAAATCTTAAGTATTCCAAGTGCAGAGAACAGAATACTTAAATCAGCTTGTATGTCCAGTTGATTTTCCTAGGTAAATCACAACCAGCCAACAGCCAGATGTTCAGCAGAACTATATACACAGAGATGTGACAAACACTGATTATAAGGAAAACATAACCTCCCTAGGCTCAGAGTTAACACATAATTTAAGAAGAAGAGAAAACAATCTCCAATGAACTTTGATGGCTACACCATTCAGACATCTAGCAAACTAAGTTGAAAAGCCTGAGACCACAATATTCAATTAATACTCATTGAAACAAATAAATAAAATGCAGTACCAATCTTTATCAATGCAAGTACAGATAAAAGTTTACTTAAATCTGCTTGTATATCCAGTTGATTTTCGCAGGTAGATTACAGCCAGCCAAAAGGTCATATGTTGAGCAGAAATAAATACACAGACATGTGACTATCACTGATTATAAGGCAAACAGAAACAACACTGGCTAAGAGATAGCACAGAATTTCAAAAGAAGAAAAAACAATCCCCAATGAACCTGATAGCTACACTTTCACTCTTCTAACAAATTAACTGCAGAAAGACAGAGACTACAATATTCAATTAATATTCATTGAAGCAAATAAAGCAAATGCAGTAGTAATCTTAAACAATGCAAGTTCAGAGAAAAGCATACTTAAATCAGCTTGCGTGAGCAGTTGATTTTTGCAAGTAGATCACAGGCAGACAACACCTCATATGTTGAGCAGAAATAAATACACAGTGATGTGACTAACACTGATTATTAGGCTAACAGAACCCCCCAGTCTAAGAGTTAACAACATTTCAAAAGATGAAGAACAATCTCCAATCTACCCAGATGGCTACACTTTTCAGACTTCTAGCAATCTAACTGCAGAAAGACACAGACCACAATATTCAGTTAATAAATGGTGAAACACATAAAGAAAATAGAGTACTAATCTAAAACAATGCAAATGGAGTGAAAAGTATGCTTAAATCAGTTTGTATCTCCAGTTGATATTTGCATGAAGACAACAGCCAGCCAAAAGCCCATATGCTGAGCAGAAATAGAGGGAGGTGACTAACACTGATTATAAGGCAATCAAAAATCCCGCATGCTAAGAGTTAATACAGAATTTCCAAAGAAGAGAAAACAATCTCCAATTAACCATGATGGCTACACTTTTCAAAGTTCTGGTAAACTGACTGCAGAAAGACAGAGACCACAATATTCAATTAATACTCAATGAAACAAATAAAATGTAATACTAATCTTAAGCAATGCAATTTCAGAGAAAATTCTACTTAATCAGCTTTTATATCCAGCTGATTTTTGGAGGTAGATCACAGCCAGCCAACAGCTCAGATATTGAGCAGAAATAAATAAACAGGGAGGTGACTAACACTGATTATAAGGCAACCAGAAACCCTGCAGGATAAGAGTAAATACAGAGTTTCAAAGGAAGACAAAACAATCTCCATCATCTAATGAGGGATGAGTACAGTGGGACAATGACCTCCTTTTTTCTGGATGAAAAGAGATGTGACTAACATTGATCATAAGGCAAATAGAAACCTACCAGGGTAAGGGTTAACAAAGAATTTAAAAAGAGGACAAACCAATCTCCAATGAACACAGATGGCTACACTTTTCACACATCTAGCAAACTAACTGGCGAAAGACAGAGACCACAATATTCCAATAATTCTCAATAAAACAAATAAAATGCAGTACAATGCAAGTGCAGAGAAAAGTATACTTAAATCAGCTTATATGTCCAGTTGATTTTCAAAGAAAGATCACAGCCAGCCAATAGCTCAGATGTTGTGCAGAAATAAATACAGAGAGATGTGACTAACACTGATTGTAAAGCAATCAGAACCCCCCCTCCCAGGCTAAGAGTTAACAGAGAATTTCAAAAGAAGAGAAAATAAATCTCCAATATACCCTGACAGTAACACTTTTCATACTTCTAGAAAACTAACTGCGGAAAGATAGAGAACACAATATTCAATTAATACACAATGAAACAAATAAATAAAATGCAGTACTAATCTTAACCAATGCAAGTACAGAGAAAAGTATACCTGAATCAGCTTGTATGTCCAGTTGATTTTCACAGTTACATCACAGCCAGGCAACAGCTCAGATGTTCAACAGAAATAAATGCACAAAGATGTGACTAACAATGATTATAAGGCCCCCAGGCTAAGAGTTAACATAGAATTTAAAAAGAAGAGAAAACAATCTCCAATGAACCCCAGTGACTACACTTTCCACACTTCTAGCAAACTAATGGGAGAAATACAGAGACCACAATATTCCATTAATAATCGATGAAACAAATAAATAAAATGCAGTACAAATCTTAAACAAAGAAAGTGCAGAGAAACGTATACTTAAATCAGATTGTATGTTCAGCTGATTTTCACAGTTACATCACAGCCAGCCAACAGCTCAGATGTTGAGAAGAAATACATAGAGAGAGATGCCACTAACACTGACTATAAGGTAAACAGAACCCCCCAGGCTATGAGTTAACATAGAATTTCAAAAGAAGAGAAAACAATCATCAATGAACAAATATGGTTACACTTTTTGCACTTGTAGCAAACTAACTGTAGAAAGAAAGAGACCACAATACTCCATTAATATTCAATAAAACAAATAAAATGTACTAATCTTAAAGAATGCAGGTGGTGATAAAAGTAAATATAAATCAGCCTGTATGTCCATTTGATTTTCACAGTTACATCACAGCCAGGCAACAGCTCAGATGTTGGGGAGAAATATATACACAGAGAAGTGACTAACACTGATTATATGGCAAACAGAAACCACACAGGCTAAGAGTTAACACAGCATTATACAGGAAGAGAAAACAATATCCAATGAACACAGATGGCTACACTTTCACTCTTTTAGCAAACTAACTGCAGAAAGACATAGACCAGAATATTCCATTAATTCTCAATGAAACAAATACATAAAATCCAGTACTAATCTTAAAGAATGCAAATACAGAGAAAAGTAAACTTAAATAGGCTTTTATATCCAGTTGATTTTGCATGAAGATCACAGCCAGCCAAAAGCTCAAATGTTGAGCAGAAATATATAAAGAGGGAGGTGACTAACACTGATTATATAGCAACCAAATAGCCCACAAGCTAAGAGTTAATAGAGCATTTCAAAAGAAGAGAAAATAATCTCCAATTAAACTGGATGGCTACACTTTTCACAGTTCAAGCAAACTGATGGCAGAAAGAAAAATACCACAATATTCAATTAATACTCAATGAAACAAATAAATAAAATTCAGTACTAATCTTAAACAATGCATGTGCAGAGAAAAGTCTACTTAAATCAGCTTTTATAGCCAGTTGATTTTTGGAGGTAGATCACAGCCAGCCAACAGCTCAGATATTGAGCAGAAATAAATAAACAGAGAGATAAATAACATTGATTATAAGGCAATTAGAAACCCTGCAGGCTAAGAGTTAATACAAAATTTCAGAAGAAGAGAAAACAATCTCCAATGAACCCTGAAGGCTATACTTTCACACTTCTAGCAAACTAACTGAAGAAAGACAGAGACCACAATATTCAATTAATATTCAATGAAACAAATGAATAAAATGCAGTACTAATCTTATACAATGCAAATGCAGAGAAACATATACTTAAATCAGATTGTATGTCCAGCTGATTTTCAATTACATCACAGCCAGCCAACAGCTCAGATGTTGAGCAGAAATACGTAGACAGAGATGCCACTAACACTGACTATAAGGCAAACAGAAACCCCCCTAGGCTATGTGTTAACTTAGAATTTCAAAAGAAGAGAAAACAATCTTCATTGAACCAAAATGGTTACACTTTTCACACTTGTAGCAAGCTAAGTGTAAAAAGAAAATTACCACTATATTCCATTAATAGTCAATAAAACAAATCAATAAAATGTAGTACTAATCTTAAAGAATGCAGGTGGTGAGAAAAGTATACATAAATCAGCTTGTATGTAAAGTTGATTTTCACAGTTACATCACAGCCAGGAAAAGCTCAGATGCTGAGGAGAAATAAATACACAGGGATGTGACTAACACTGATTATATGGCAAACAGAAACCACACAGGCTAAGAGTTAACACAGAATTTCAAAAGAAGAGAGAACAATTTCCAATGAACTCTGATGGCTACACTTTCACACTTCTAGCAAACTAACTGCAGAAAGGCAGAGACCACAATATTCAATTAATATTCAATGAACCAAATAAATAAAATGCAGTATTAATCTTAAACTGTGTATGTTCAGAGAAAAGAATACTTAAATCAGCTTGTATGTCAAGTTGATTTTCACAGGTAGATCATAGCCAGCAAACAGCTCAGATGTTCAGCAGAATAAATAAACAAAAATGTCATTAACACTGCTTATAAGGCAAATATAAACCTCCCAGGCTGAGTTAACACAGAATTTTAAAAGAAGAGAAAATGTCCAATGAACTCAGATGGCGTCACCTTTCACAGTTCTAGAAAACTAGCTGCAGAAAGACAGAGACCACAAAATTCAATTAATATTCAAAGAAACAAATACATAAACTGCAGTACTAATCTTAAACAATGCAAGTTCAGAGAAAAGCATAATCAGTTTGTATGTCCTATTGATTTTTGTAGGTAGATGACAGGCAGCCAACACCTCAGATATTGAGCAGAAATAAGTACACAGAGATGTTAGTAACACTGATTATATGGCAAAGGAAACCCCCAGGCTAAGAGTTAACACAGAATTTCAAAAGAAGAGAAAACAATCTTCAATGAGCCCAGATGGCTACACATTTCACACTTCTAGAAAAGTAACTGCAGAACGATAGAGACCACAATATTTACTTAATACTCAATAAAATAAATAAATAAAATGCAGTACTATTCTTAAAAAAATGCAAGTGCAGAGAAAAGTATACCTAAATAACCTTGTATGTCCAGTTGATTTTCAGAGCTACATCACAGCCAGGCAACAGCTCAGCTGTTCAGCAAAAATAAATACACAGATATGTGACTAACACTGATATTAAGGCAAACAGAAACCCCAGGCTAAGAGATAACACAGAATTTAAAAAGAAGATAAAACAATCTCCAATGAATCCCGATGGCTTCACTTTTTACACTTCTTGCAAACTAACTGGAAAAAGACAGAGACCACAATACTCCATTAATACCGAATAAAACAAATAAATAAAAAGCAGTACAAATCTTAAACCATGCAAGTGCAGAGAAAAGTAGAGTTAAATCAGTTTGTATGTCCAGTTGATTTTCCCCAGGTAGATCACAGCCAGCCAACAGCCAGATGTTGAGCAGAAATAGATACACAGAGATGTGACTAACACTGATTATAAGGGAAACAGAAACCTCGCAGGCAAAGAGGTAACACAGAATTTCAGAAGAAGAGAAAATAATCTCCAATGATCACCAATGGCTACACGTTTCACACTTCTAGCAAACTAACTGGAAAAAGACAGAGACCACAATATTCCATTAATACTCAATGAAACAGATTAATAAAATGCAGTACAAATCTTAAACAATGAAAGTGTGAAGAAAAGTATGCTTAAATCAGGTTGTATGCCCTTTCAATTTCACAGTGACATCACAGCCAGCCAAAAGCTCAGATGTTAAGCAGAAATACATACACAGAGATGTCACTAACACTGAGTATAAGGCAAACAGAAATCCCCTAGGCTATGAGTTAACTTAGAAGTTCAAAAGAAGAAAAAGCAATCTTCAATGAACCAATATGGCTACACATTTCACACTTTTAGCAAACTAACTGCAGAAAGACACCACAATATTCAGTTAATAAATAATGAAACAAATAAATAAATTGCAATACTAATCTTAATGCAAACAGCTCAGATGATGAACAGAAATAAAGAGAGAGGTGACAAATAATGATTATAAGGCAACCAGAAACGCTGCAGGCTAAGAGTTAATACAGAATTTCTGAAGAAGAGAAAACAATTTCCAATAAACCCAGATGGCTACACTTTTCACACTTCTAGCAAACTGACTGCAGAAAGACAGAGACCACAATAATTAGTTAATATTCAATGAAACAAATAATTAAAATGCAGTACTAATCTTAAACAATGCAAGTGCAGAGAAAAGATACATAAATCAGCGTGTATGTCCACTTAATTTTCACAGGTAGATGCCAGCCAGCCAAAAGTTCAGATATTGAGCAGAAATAATTATACAAAGATGTCACTAACACTGATTATAAGGCAAACAGAACCCCCCCAGTCTGAGTTAACACACAATTTCAAAAGAAGAGAAAACAATTTCCAATGAACTCAGATGGCTACACCTTTCACAGTTCTAGAAAACTAGCTGCAAAAGACTGAGACCACAATATTCAATTAATATTCAATGAAACAAATAAATAAAATGCAGTACTAATCTAAAACAATGCAAGTACAGAGATAATTATATTTTAATTAGCTTGTAAGTCCACTTGATGTTTGCAGGTTGATACCAGTCAGCCAACAGCCGAGATATTGAGCAGATACAAATACACAGAGATATGACTAACAGTGATTATAATTCAAACAGAAGCCCTCCCCGGCTAAGAGTTAATACAGGATTCCAAAAGAAGAGAAAACAATCTCAAATGAAAATAGATGGTAACACTATTCACACTTCTAGCAAACTAACTGCAGAAAGTCAAAGACCACAGTATTCAGTTTGTATTCAATGACACAAATAAATAAAATGCAGTACTAATCTTAAACAATGCTAGTGCAGAGAAAAGTATACTGAAATCAGCTTGTATGTCCAGTTGAATTTCAGAGGTAGATCACAGCCAGCAAACAGCTCAGATGTTGAGCAGAAATAAATACACAGAGATGTGACTGATTGTAAGGCAAACAGAACCCCCAGCTAGGAATTAATACAGTATTTCAAAAGAAGAGAAGACAATTTCCAGTGAACCCCAATGGCTACACTTTTCACACTTCTAGCAAACTAACTGGAGAAAGACAGAAACCACAATATTCCGATAATACTCAATGAAAAAAAAATTGCAGTACAAATCTTAAACAATGCAAGTGCAGAGAAAAGTATACTTAAATCAGCTTGTATGCCCAGATGATGTTTGCAGATACATCACAGAGAGCCAACAGCTCAAATGTTCAGCAGAAATAAATACACAGATAGGTGACTAACAGTGATTATAAGGAAAACAGACCCCCCCCAGCTAAGAGTTAATACAGAATTTCAAAAGAAGAGAAAACAATGTCCAAGGAACCCTGGTGGCTACACGTTTCACACTTCTAGCAAACTTAACTGCAGAAAGTCAGTGACCACATTATTCAGTTAATACCCAATGAAACAAATAACTAAAATGCAGTACTAATCTTAAACAATGCAAATGCAGAGGAAAGTATAATTAAATCAGCTTGTATGTCCAGCTGATTTTAGAAGGTAGATCACAGCTAGCCAACAGCTCAGATGTTGACAGAAATAAATACAGATAGGTGACTAACACTGATTATAAGGCAAACAGAAACTGTCCAGGCTAGGAGTTAACATAGAATTTCAAAAGAAGAGAAAACAATCTCCAGTGAACCCTGATGGCTACACCTTTCACACTTCTAGCAAACTAACTGCAGAAAGACAAACATCTTAATATTCAATTTATACTATATGAAACAAATAAATAAAACACAGTATTAATCTTATACAATGCAAGTACAGAGAAAAGTCTACTTAAATCAGCTTGTATATCCAATAGACTTTTGCAGGTTGATCACAGCCAGCCAACAGCTCTGATGTAGAGCACAAATAAATACACAGATATGTGACTAACACTGATAATAAGCAAACTGAACCCCCCAGGCTAAGAGTTAACAGAATTTCATAAGATGAGAAAACAATCTCCAATGAACATAGATGGCTATACTTTTCTCACTTCTTGCAAACTAACTGCAGAAAGACAGAGATGAAAATACTCAATTAATAATTAATGAAACAAATAAATAAAATGCAGTACTAATCTTAAACATTGCAAGTGCAGAGAAAGGTATACTTAAATCAGCTGGTATGTCCAGTTAATTTTCCCCAGGTAGATCACAGGCAGCCAACAGCCAGATGTTCAGCAGAAATAAATACTCAGGGATGTGACTAACACTGATTATAAGGCGAACAGAACCCCCCCCCCCCCGGCTAACAGTTAACTCAGAATTTCAAAAGAAGAAAATACAATCTCCAATGATCCCATGTGGCTACACTTTTCACACTTCTAGCAAACTGACTGCAGAAAGACAGAAACCACAATATTCAGTGAAACAAGTAAATAAAATACAGTACTAATTTTAAACACTGCAACTGCAGAGAAAAGTATAACAAAAAACAATACATGTGCAGAGAAATGTATATTAAATCACCATGTATATCCACATGATTTTCAGAGGAAGATCACAACTGGCCAACAGCTCAGATGTTAAGCAGAAAGAAATACACAGATAGGTGACTAACACAGACTATAAAGCAAACAGAACCCTCCCAGGCTAAGAGTTAATACAGAATTTCAAAAGAATAGAAAACAATCTCCAGTGAATCCAGATGGTTACACTTTTCACACTTCTAGCACACTACCTGCAGAAATACAGAGACCACAATATTCAATTAAAATTCAGTTAAACAAATAAATAAAATGCAGTACAAATCGTAAACAATGCAAGTTCAGAGAAAAGTATACTTAAATCAGCATGTATGTCCAGTTGATTTTTGCAGGTTGATCACAGCCAGCCAACAGCTTAGATGCTGAGCAAAAATAAATAACAGAGATGTCAGTAACACTGAGTATAAGGCAAACAGAAACCCCCAGGCTAAGAGATAATACAGAATTTGAAAAGAAGAGAAAACAATCTCCAGTGAACCCAGAACGATGTTGAGCAGAAATAAATATAAAGAAACACCTTCTTTCAAGGTAAGGGAAAGCGTCTTCCATGCCATGTAGCCTTGTACTCCTGCATATAAGAGAGGGAGCTGCCTGTTCAGAGTTGGAAGGAAAAAAACTACCTGAGGAATACCCCACTGATGGACAATGTCCAGAAATATGTCTCTTTGAAGCATTCATTCATGAATGTCTGTTTTATACCTGCTTAGAGTGCCCACCTGTAGATTGTGCTCTGAAGGAATATAAAGTACTTGCAGAGTTAACTGATAACTGATACTCACCTTCCAAGCCTGAAGAGTCATTTTGCAGAGGAGGTAAGATTTTATGCTTCCCTTCTTGTTGACATATCACATCACTCTAGGGTTGTCTGAGTACACCTTCAAGGGGCCTGGAGGGAGCATGGGATGAACAGCTTTAAGGGCCAGCATCAAAACTCTCATCTCTTTGATGCTGACATTGACTTCTGATGTGGGAGAACAGACCCTGGACTTTCTGGTGACCACATGAAGCCAACCACCCCATGTCTGAGTCATCAGTGAACAGTTCTTGAGAAGGGACCGAAGGCTGAAAGGGCAGGCCTAGGTTGAGAGCAAACTGTTGAATCCACCAGTTGAATTCCTTCTTTAGACAAAAAGGGAGAGGTGCACTGAACTTCAGAGGGTGGCCGTGATGCAGCCAATCTGACTTGAGGTACCATTGAATTTCCACATATACAGTCTGGAAAGAGGGGGCCCTGGAATAGTCGTGGCCATGAATCCCAGGGCCCAAAGAAACTCTCTGCATGGAAAGGCAGTCAGAGGCAGAAGAGATTGAATGAAGGCCATCAATAACAAAACTTTTGGTGGTGGAGGAGAGGCCAACATTGGCACAGTCTAAATCCTGAATCCCAGAAACATATGATTCTGAGTGGGATTCAGAGCAGACTCCCTCTCAGGATCATAACAAGGAGTCAGGACAGACTTTTGGAAGTTGATAATGAACCCCAGACTTTGAAGAAGAGAGATTTCTGGCTCCAGATACTGTGACAGGTGATGGGGAGAGGGTGTCTGAAGCAACAGGTTGTCTAGATAAGAAAAAATCTGAATACCTTAGAGCCTGCAGAAGGCAATAACAGGAGCTAAGCATTTTGTGAATACTCTTGGGGCATTAGAGAGGCCAAATGGTAAAGCAGAGAACTGAAAATGAAAGGAAGAACAGACTGACGTAAAAACTTCCTGAAAAGTGGATGAATAGGGATATGAAGATAAGCACCCTTCAGATCCAAAGACACCAGAAAAGTCTGGGGAGGTAAAAGAGGAACAGAGTTTGATGTGTAAGCATTCAAAACGAGGGGATCTTGAGAAAAGTGTTGACCAGGGAGAGATCCAGAATATGTCTACAAGTGCATTCCTTTTAATGAATCAGGAACCTCCTTCAATAAAAACCCTTTCCCATTTGGGGAGGGGAACAGGTTGAATGGTTCTTTGGTTCAGCAGGAACCCTGGGACCTCTGGAAAACAAGGAAGTTGCTCTAGAGGAGGCTGAGGAATCTCTGAGAACAGAGGGAGAGACTTCCATACTATAAAGTAATCCTGATGGATGATAGAAAGATCCTAAGAGTTTAAGTGATGAAAATCCAATTTGGAAGAAATAGAGAAAGGTGAAGGGACAAAGGAATATGATATAAGAGAAGGGGCAAATTGTCAAAGAGAAGCAGGCTTATCAGATAAAGGAGGTTTCTGGGCCACATATGTCTCAGAAGCCTTAGGAGAGACGGCATGTCTACTGCCCTTCCTGCCCTTGGAGGCCTGGCTGAGCTGCCTGCAAACAAAAACAGATCTAGAAGAATAATTCCTCTGGAACTTAGGGATAGGAGAGACAAAAATATGTTTAAGGTCCTGCAAGGCTTTGCCTTTGTCATGAAGAGACTTAAACAGGTCAGCAGCAGTCCCAAAATATGTTTATTATCCAAAGGAGCATCCAACAACTTGATCTTAATGTCCTCAGGCAATGACTAGAGATGAAGCCAAGAATAATGCCTCATGACAGACCCAAAAGCCACAGCCCAGGAAGAGTCATCAGCAGCATCACAGCTAGATTTGATAGAGTGGTAAGCCACCAGATAAGGCAGATTTGCCTTCAGAATCATAGTGGTCAGAAATAATCCGACAAGCCTGAGCAATCAAGGCCAGAGCATACCTGTTCATGTGGGACTGGTAATTTATAGCCTTAAGGGCCATAGTGGAAGCAGTGTAAACCCTCTTACCAATCCTCTCCATTGCCCTATGATCCTTATCAGAAGGCAAAAGTTTGAAAGAGGGCAAGAGCTCAGAAGGTGTGTCAGAAGAGACTGACACCACAGCAGGATCAGTGGAAGGACACTTAAATAAAAGCTGACAATCTTCAGGGACAGTATCTTTCTTAGGAGCAGGAGGCTGAGAATATGGTAACTTGGAAGCAGCAATGTAAGTGTCTAACAAGGCAGCCAACACATGAGGAACTCCAGATGGTTTAGAAGTATCCACCTGAAACAACTCATAATATCTCCTCTGAATATCAGACACTTGAGAAGAATTTCACTTAAAATATTCCATTATCTTAGCAATTGTGTCCCCAAATGACAATTCCTTAAAAGGAGACTCAGGACTAATAGACTCCTCCTCATCAAAACCATAAGTCAAAAGTGAAGTATCTGTAAGGAATAGGACAAGGACCCCTCATCAGATTCTGAATCCTCATCCAAGGAATCCAGTTCCCTAGGCCATTTAGAAGATGTAGAATTCAAAGGATGAGAAGGCACTGAAACCCCTTAAGGAGGCTTCAAGGCCATCAAGACAGAAAACAAGCCCTGAATAAACTCTTGGCATTCCCTTTGAGGATCCTTAGGATGGACTGAAAATGCTTCATCTTTTGTATTTTCTTGGAAGGGATGGTGAGATTCAAAAAAGTACCCAGAACCTCCTTCCTGGCCGATATCTGTAGAACCCCACTAGGACTCTCCAAGATAATTAACCATAACTCCCCCTTGACATCCAGAGCAGAGGACATGTGAAAAGATGGATCCATGCCAGTCTCCTACATGGTCATGGCAGATTAATCTAATCTAGATGTTAAATGGCCTACAGGGCTATTACCCACATCTACAGGGATGTCTGATGGAGGATGGACAGCTGAAGAATCCAGCCAAGACTTCTTGGTCTTCTTCTTATCTAGTGGGATTATCTGGGATTAATGGATTCCACCATGGTAACCTTGTCTGTTTAAGCTGTAAGTTTTCAAGATAACTGTCAGGGAAGACAAACAACTTTTACGTGTCTCAGCGAAAAATAAACCAAAACAAAGGTTAGGATCTGCAACCAAACTATAACCAAATCGAGGCAGTCACGAAACGAAACCTTTCGCCACCAGGAAGTCAGCCAAAGCTCTTTTACTGAAAAACCAAGTGAACAAGGCTGAAAGCCAACCACATGAACATGTAAATGCCTTAATCCTCAAAATCACAGACAGTATGCATTTTCGTCAAATTCTCGACTTCATCAGACAGTCAATACATCTAATTAACACAAAATATATACCATTTGCCATCAATTGATTAATTAAAATCATTTCAAAATTTAAAGACACATCATGATTAAAATTGTCATTTAAAAGCTAATGTGCAACAATTTATAAACATTCATAAAACATATTTGTGCAACCATAAAAATACAGCGAAAAATACCTTATAGATACTACAAGATGTATGGTCATGGGAAGCACCCAAACAAATAAAGTACTTTTCGTGATGATCTTTATGGCCAATCTGCCTCCCAGACTGACATTTTTCTTTATTGTATGACAGACCTTTATGTAAGCAAAATAAAATACAAGACCAAGGAAAATAAAAATAAAAAAACTACCCCAACGGGGCACTTATCTGACAGCTATGTATTCAGAACGGCAAAAATCTGTTCAGGCCAGTGAGTAATAACGGGGTCCATCTGTCACTTTTATGCCTTATGTCCTGTGCTGGGAGCATATGTGTGACGTACAGCACATACACAATCATAAGGCCTTGTTGCCCTGGCCAAACTTTAGGCTGCCCTGGTTGGAGATCCCTGTAATACAAACACTGTAACAGTGATATAGAAGGACATCACCCTGTATAAGTAAATGGGGCAGGGGCAGTAAAAGCAAATTGTGAGAACAGAGGAGATACAAGTGGGTGTAGATGAGTTTCAAATTGCATTTGTTTGAAATAATGCCAAGAAATAAAGAGAAAAACATTTCAATATAGGATAGAGAGGAAGGCCAATGATATGTGCACTCCTGGTGCTAGAAAAATAAATACAGTGATCAGAACCGATCCTATTATTTTCAGCATGTTTTCCTTAGATCAGCAAATGTTGCCATGGGCTGATTGTATATAGATGTTATTGTCAAGTGCGTTCCCCTGTATTCCCCCCACCCAACGTACAGCCTTCTTTATCCTCCATTATCCCTTCCCCAGCACAGGCTGGGGAGATAAACATGCCGTGCACATAGCACATACGAGGAGGCTAAGGTGGAACACTCATGTATTAGGGTGATCACTGTAATGTATATGGGAAACAGTGCGAGACTGAGAGTAAAAGAGGGATGGAAAGGCAGAAACTGCGTAATGCAGCAAGAAAAAACAAAAAAAAACAGGTGCAAAGGCTTCTGAGCTGGAATGTCAATGGCTTAATGAATCCATCTAAAGTGGATAGGATAAGGATTGTGATCAAGAAAGAAGATACACAAATAGCAATTATTCAGGAGACACATTTAACTCCCCAAGAACGTGAGAAACTAAACAGAAAAGGATACAGAGTGATGGGCCATGCAAATTACAGAAATGCTAGAAAGAGAGCAGTAACTATGCTAATGAACAGGCACTTACTGGCCGAAGAGGAAGGCAGAATGAAGGATGAAGAAGGCTGTATTGTAGGATGGTAGGGAAATACAGGGGAGCACACTTGACAATATCTATATACAATTAGCCCAAACAAAATATTGCTGATCTAAGAAAAGCATTTTTTTAAATAATAGGACTTACAGAAGGAGTGTTAGTTTTGGCAGGAGACTAGAATATGATTTTAGTCCCAAAAGATACAAATGGAGGGGAGAGGGAATATATAGATTGCTGAAAATGAGAAGTTGGGAAGAAGTTATTAAAAAACAACAAGCTTGGATAATGTCTGCACTAATAGGGTGCATAAGGAAGATGAAGGTTACACTTATTTTGGTCATAAGTGGAGGAGATGGTCAAGAATAGATAAGGTGCTTGAAAAAGTGAGGCATTTCAAGGATGTGAAAGTGTGTCCACTGCTCTAGTCAGACCGAACTTTAGTAAAGTTTGCCTTATTGATGGGGGGAGGCAGAGAGAAGGAAGACACATCAATGATTTCCCATGAATCGGCTAGAAGATGCCAACTTCAGCTCATGGTTGTAGGGAGGTTTGAAAAGAACACTAGAAAAAATGGAAGATGTCAGAGCGGGACAGTCATGGCGGGAGAATGGAGGTGATAGAAGAGCAGATTAAGAAGGCGGTAATAAAGGACATACATGTTAGGCAGGCAGAGGTGAGACTGCAGGGGAGTTACAGGCAGGCAGACATAAAGTAACTCCAATGTAAATTTGGGGGAGAATCTTACACAGGAGGAGAGTCATGGCAGGAGAATGGAGGTGATAGAAGAGCAGATTAAGAAGGCGGTAATAAAGGACATACATGTTAGGCAGGCGGAGGTGAGACTGCAAGGGAGTTACAGGCAGGCAGACATAAAGTAACTCCAATGTAAATTTGGGGGAGAATCTTACACAGGAGGAGAGTCATGGCGGGAGAATGGAGGTGATAGAAGAGCAGATTAAGAAGGCGGTAATAAAAGACATACATGTTAGGCAGGCGGAGGTGAGACTGCAGGGGAGGTACAGGCAGGCAGACATAAAGTAACTCCAATGTAATTTGGGGGAGAATCTTACACAGGAGGAGAGTCATGGTGGGAGAATGGAGGTGATAGAAGAGCAGATTAAGAAGTTGACAAGTCACTTAACCAGACATCGCTCCTGTGCTGAGTCTGAAAAAGATCCATGAGGATTAGTGCTCTACCCTGAAAAACAAATCCAAATAAAGACAAGTAAATGAAAAATAAATAAAATGTGGCTTTGGGTATATTAAGAAATGTAATGATAATACAAGATGCAATTAAAAGGAAACAAAAAGTAGTATTTTTATCTCTA
The DNA here is from genome assembly GCF_019279795.1 of Protopterus annectens. Lineage (NCBI taxonomy): Eukaryota > Metazoa > Chordata > Ceratodontiformes > Protopteridae > Protopterus > Protopterus annectens. Next base: position 1,192,985,040 of record NC_056737.1, read on the forward strand.
GACACAGAGCAGGCTTTTGGTGCAGCAGACCGGTCCTATCTGTTCATGGTGATGAGGCCAATGGACTTTTCCAAGTCATTAATCCAGCTATTGGCAAAGCTATGCCATTGAGCAATGGCCAACCTGAAGCTGATGGGAAAATTAACTTCCCAGTAATGCTAACATGGGAATCAGACAGGAATGCCCTCTTTCTCTTCTACTATCTGCACTATATCTGGAGCTGATGGTTATATCAGACATTGAATCCAACTTAAGGGGGCATATATGGGGAAATTTAGCATTGATAATTGCACTGTATGCTGATAATGTCATATTGACATTAAGGGAACAGGTGGAGGTTACTGTCAGAAATGCAGGGTGGTACAAACATTTGGGGATTAATCTGGCTACAAAATAAATAAGGACAAGATGAAAAAGATCCAGAACAATGTAGAGTTAGTGGCAGGGGGCATGTAGACTTTAGGTATGCAGGGACTGGACTAGTATGTACCTACAAAAAGGCTAGACAGAGAACTTATAGGGAGTTTGCACAGAAGATTAAAGAAAACCTGAAGAAGTGGAAAGTATTACACTTAAAACTTGATAAGAGGGTCAAGATATTGCATTTTCAAAATATACATTACAAAACAACAATGTCTACCATTCTCTCTACATTGCTCTGGATCTTTCTCATCTTGATAAGAAAAAGTTGAGGACTATACAGCCATAGATAAGAGATTTTCTATCGGGGGCAATAAGAAAGCCCAGAGTGAACCAGGAAAGAGTAATTGTGCCAAAATACATGGATGACCTAGCAGTAGCAGATTTAGGACATTATGTGATAGCACTGCATCTGGATCTCTCGATTAGGTGCCACTTGAAGAGTTTTAATGTAAGGTGGAGGAGTTTGTTAAAAGAATTAAATCTGTGGTTCGGTGAAGTAGATCCTTTTGAAGTAATCTGGATCAACAAGCTAAACCTCTTTCAACATGTACTGTAGACATACTAGGCAAAGAAGTTGATTCACTTTTTTGACGAACATGGAATAAAATCAAGGTGGGAAATACTCCCAAATGGTGGATGATTGGTAGACAGGGAAGAACAGATAGGAAATGAAACAGAATGGGGGAGAGCAGAGATTATATACAGCACTGGGACCAGCTGATAATAGGGAATAGGATCATGAGTTGTGAGAAGACAAGCAAACACTTTTGACTTAGACCACAGATATATTTACACTTCTAAAATATTACATGGAAAGCCAAAAGCACGGTGACATTCCAAACAGGGCAGGGGAAATGGCCTGCACTGATCAAGTGGTGGAAAGAGAGGAGAAATTCAGAGAATAATGACAGAGGGAGCATTTCCAAAATATATAACGCATTGCAAAAAGACAATCTTAAAGGCGTCAGTAAAATACTAACAGATTGTAATACAAGGCTGGGATTGGTGTTAGATATAAAAGAAAGGGAGGACAAAAGTGTGTCTGTGAAAAAGGCAATCAAAACTAGATGGTTCAGAATCTTCACCTGGAAATACCTACACAAGTACTTCTATACCCCAGCAAGAGACTTAAAAGATGTTTACAAGAACAGAGGAGGTGGTTCAAGATGTAGATCAGGAGATAGGGGTACCAGGGTGCATATGTTTTGAGGTTACCACACATGCCAGACACTATTAGCAATGAATGGGGTGCTCATCCTGAATAAGGCAATTTTTTTAAAAATGGTGGAAGGAGATTAGTTGGATTCAAATGTCAAAGAAATACTTTGGATTGTTATCCTATTATTTCATAAACAATAAACAGAAAATGGAAAAGAGTAGACAGTCCACGCTTGGAAGAGTTGATAAGAGTTAATGTGAAAATGAAAAGTAGAAGATTTAATACAGGATTCAAAGTTAAAATTTTAAAAATATGACATCGTTGGGAGAGATTTAATGAATAATGGAGTCAGTGCTGTGGGTTTGGAGGACTAAAACAGACTAGAAGGGGGGCTTGGATGTAACTTTTTAAATGTATTGGTTTTAATTTTATTTTTTTTCCATAAAAAGACTTTCTTTCAAGAGTAAACCTTGTATCAGATGAGGAGACATATGGGGAGATATCGGGGGCTGTGTATACCTAGTTTATTTTGTACGTATCATAAACAATATTTTTTTTAATGATGCTGCTTCACAGAAAAATGACTGAGTAGGCAGTAAAACTTGCTGATGGAGCTTGATCTAAACTTTAAAATCTGAACTGTTTTATCTTTTAAATGAAAACAAAAATTGTAAGCCTGGGTAATGGGCAGGAATTACTATATGATGAATGTCAGACCTAGCACATATGAGATTAGTGAACAGTTCCTCTCACCAAGGCAGATGGTGCACATACCATGCATGAGGGCTACATGAGTTGTAATCTGCTGTGAAATAAACAGTATTATTTCTTAAAAAAATGCTCTAGAGAGTACCCAAAGTCAAGGAATACATATAGAGCTGGTTATTATTTTGTAGGCCTTTTAGAATACTTGTAATGGAGTAAACACATAACCACATTTTAGGTGGTCATTTAGGAAAAGTTAGGATTTACTGATGTGATGACATGAAAAGTTCAGAACAATTTTCTGCAGCTTGTCCAGAATGTTAAAGGATAGATCCAATTCAGAATAATCACCCTTAGATACTGAAGTGGTCCCACTGGACAGAATAGCAGTGGTGAACTTTTGAAAATGAGTAAGGGTCACCACTATATGTTGGTATTGATTAATTACATATCACATTTTCCTGATGGACCACCTCTATAAACTGCCAATACACAGTCCTTCACAAAATAATTAGTATTAAGTAAGAAAATGCCAAAAAAAATTTTCTGAGCAAAGCACCCATTTCACCCCATTTGTGCACTTAGCCACTTTTCTGTAAAGTGAAACACCTAAGAACATCTGCATTCCAGCAAAAAACAGATGGGCTAGTTGAGAACAATATTTTATTTGACATTTGTTTACTAGGAAAGTCCTGAACCACAGAACTCCATCAGACAAATGGCATCAAATACAATACATATTTTTATACTCTAATTAATTTAAAAATGTGTGTGTGTGTGTGTGTGTGTGTGTGTGTGTGTGTGTGTGTGTGTGTGTGTGTGTGTGTGTGTGTATGTGTGTGTGTGTGTATGTATGTGTGTGTGCGTAGTTCTAGTTACGACCCCTTATAGAAATATTCCTATAAATATAAAAAACATTAATGCAGATACTATCAACACATAACCTAATAGCAGCCACCAAAAATTATGTATATATATGAATGATGTATATATATATGAATCCAATGTACTCATGTGTATATATATATATATATATATATATATATATATATATATATATATATATATATACAATTTAAAACCTAAAATAATAATTTATTAGTATACATTAAAATAATAAATATGATAAATGCTCTAAATATATAATAAATATAGATATAAAATGTGTAATATATAAAAGGCATACATTAGCAAATCTATAACAAAATCAGCTCCTCTATATATATATATATATATATATATATATAAATATATATATATATATATATATATATATATATATATATATATATATATATAAATATATATTCACAACTATGTGACAGTACTTTTATTAGTTTATATAGGTTTGAATCATGTAAAGTATTATCTCATTAAGGCCCTAATTCTTAAAAAGGAGCTAATGGCAATACTTTCATTCAAACCAGGCCAACTAGTGGCATAAAAAAATAATTGCCAGTACAGTTCCTTTCTTTCCAGAAGTAATGACCATGCACCCCCTCTAATATCTGTGCATACACAATCCAACACAAAAAACTTAAAGGAGTGTCCCTTATTCTCTGTCACATGTTTGCTTAGGGCATTCATATCTTTCTTTTTACGGATTTCATATAAATGTTCATAAATATGATTTTTTACTTTTCTGTCCGTCTTTCCTATATAATAACAGCAGCATGAATCACATATTGCACAATGCACTACTCTTTCTGAATTACAATGAAATTTCTCTTTGATCATAAAATTCCTCTTATTAATTTGGAACATATTACCTTCCTTAATATACTTGCAAAAATGGCACATGACACATTTACTCATATAACCACTCTTTTTCCTTTAAGTTTTTTTGTGTTGGATTGTGTATGCACTGATATTAGAGGTGGTGCATGGTCATTACTTCTGGAAAGAAGGGAACTGTATTAGCAACTTTTTTTTGATGCCACTAGTTGGCCTGGTTTGAATGAAAGTATTGCCATTAGCTCCCTTTTAAGAATTAGGGCCTTAATGAGATAACACTTTACATGATTCATAGCTATATAAACAAATAGAAGTACTGTCACATAGTTGTGAATATATATATTTTTTTATATATATATATATATATATATATATATATATATATATATATATATAAGATGATTTTGTTATAGACTTGCTAATGTATGCCTTTTATATATTACACATTTTATATCTATATTTATTCTATATTTAGAGTATTTATCATATTTATTATTTTAATGTATAATAATAAATTATTTTAGGTTTTAAATTATATATATATATATATATATATATATATATATATATATATATATATATAGATATGCATATGAGTACATTGGATTCATATATATACATCATTCATATATATACATAACTTTTGGTAGCTGCTATTAGGTTATGTGTTGATAGTATCTGCATTAATGTTTTTTATACTAATATGAATATTTCTTTAAGGGGGCGTAACTAGAACTACACACACACACACACACACACACACACACACACACACACACACACACACACATTTTTTAATTAATTAGAGTATAAAAAGAGATATTGTATTTGATGTCATTTGTCTGATGAAGTTTTGTGGTTCAGGATGAAAGTGCTTACCAGCTTTCTGTTTGTGGAAATACATTTTCTTTTTAAACCAGCGGATTATCGGCTCGTGTTTTTGGTATGAAAGTATTACTTTACAACAGGTACGAAAGTATTGGTGAGAAACCTTGGCAGCCTGTTTGTGATGTTTTGAAATAGTTTTTTTTTTTTCTGTGCTTTGGAAGGTACTAAGGTCAACAGAAACTAGGCTGAAGACCTAGAGGTTTACTGGAGAGAAAAGCACAATACTTCAAGGAATTACCCAGGAGAAAAGCACAATACTTCAAGGAATTACCCAGGAGAAAAGCACAATACTTCAAGGAATTACCCGGGAGAAAAGCACAATACATCAAGGAATTACCCGGGAGAAAAGCACAATACATCAAGGAATTACCCGGGAGAAAAGCACAATACTTCAAGGAATTACCCAGGAGAAAAGCACAATACTTCAAGGAATTACCCAGGAGAAAAGCACAATACTTCAAGGAATTACCCAGGAGAAAAGCACAATACATCAAGGAATTACCCAGGAGAAAAGCACAATACTTCAAGGAATTACCCAGGAGAAAAGCACAATACTTCAAGGAATTACCCAGGAGAAAAGCACAATACTTCAAGGAATTACCCAGGAGAAAAGCACAATACTTCAAGGAATTACCCAGGAGAAAAGCACAATACTTCAAGGAATTACCCAGCTGCAAGCAGTGGTCAGAGAAGGCCCCATGGTCAACATAGGCAAGGATAAAGACGTGGTAATTGACTGGATAGAAAGCAGATTTTAATGAACTACTGTTAGAAAAATGTGTATTTGAATATATGAGAAATGCTAGTTTAAAAGCAAAGTAGTATATAATGCATTTTATTCTATTAATCATATAGCAGTAAGGATTAATTCATGTTTAAATGTGAAGTAGTTTTGAAACTGCAGTGTGGCTTGAAGCAAAGCTGGTCTTTGACCCTGGCAGAATGCTAGCTTAGCAAGTTTTCATGTTTATGCTTTTCACAAGTGATTATCTGCTGGGTCAGGAAATTAAATGTGTGAAATAATGAAATTTTCTGCTCTTTCCTGTTGGAATGATTTGGCCTTGTATATGTGTTACTGAGATCGCACGCAGCTGTGTGAGAAAGTGTAACAGAGAACAAAGACGTGTATTAAAAGACTGAAGCTGCTATTGTATTCGAACTGATATGAAATCTTGAAGAAGTAACTTTACAGAAAGACATTATGTCTGACCAGCTGGATAGCAAGGCCGTATTGTATCTAGACGAAAAGTTTTTTTTTTAAATATACAGCATCAACAGATTTATGAATAAAGGACTGTAAGCTAAAATGTTGTAGATGCCCTGTGACATATCACGTCAGTAAGGTGGGCATAGCTTAAATGTTAAACCTATATAAAATTGTGTGCTTCCTGTTTTATGTCAGACAAAATTCTGTACTTGTACGTTTTTTGCCTCCTGGTGTACACTAGTAAACTTTTGAATCTGAACCTCCTGTGTATTGAATTCTTAATTTTATTTAACAGTTTGGTCCTTCGGACCAGAATTCCCTTGGTAAGCTGCAGATCAGAGCGTATTGGTGGTCGAATACTGCGCAGGAGAAGTTACCGAAATGGTTTTTCTTGAGTGAAAAGACCTCCGACTGAATTGTCGTGTGTAAAGAGGCTGGCCACTTTCTGATCTGTGGCCGAAAAGCAGAACTTGGACAGTTCAATACCGGAGGCTCAGGTAGGAAGAAATTGCCTTTTTTCTGTTTTAGATCAGGGACTAGGTTACAGTAAATATTATTGTCAAGATTTGTTATGCAGATCAGGGACAAAAGGAAGTACTGTATATTTGGTCATAGATCAGGGTAACAGAATAAGGTAGGCAGTTATTCTAGATAAACTGTGAACAGGAACTGAGAATTTGATATCACATGATAAAAAAGGGTTACGTAACATTTTCTTTGACATGGGTAATCAGTGCACTAAAACATTGCGAGATCTGCCCCTAACCGAAGACGCAAAATACATGCAATTACAACGTTCTGATAATGTTAGGTATTATACGAAATGGGTTAGTAAATATGAATTTGATGGTAAACTAGATAAAACTTCACTAGTTAAACTCCTTAAACAGCTTAAATCTGATGTGGGAGGTCAGGCAAAAAAGCAACGCCAACTAGGCATTCCTCAAGCACACAGGTGGATTGAGGAAGCAAATCGTAGAGAACAGAAACTTAAAAATTCAAAAACATTATTTTTAGACAAAGAGGATAATAACTTGGTAATAGCAACAGCTCCTCCTCCTCCTCCCTTGCCCCCTCCCTTACCCTTTTCAGGATATGAAGTGAGTGGACAGGCTGGTCTGCCTTCCCGTTATCCTGAAGTTTCAGCAAGACCACAACCATTTGTTAGAGATCCTATTGAGACTAGGTCCCGAACACGTAAAACACATAGGGACACAGAATCATACCAAATAGAGAGAAATCTACAGGATGAGAGTGAGGAATAAATATGCCCACTTATAGAAGTTCCAAATCCTCAGGCAGGACAGGAAGGGCAGGACCCAACACTCTTAGTATATAGACCATGGACACCGGAGGATATCCGCAAGGCTACAGAGGGAATCCCCCATCCGAAAGTTAATTTTACGAAATTTTTAGAAGATTTACAAGGCATGAGGTTGAGTTACGACTTGAATGGGGAGGAAGTAGAAAAAGTAGTAAGACAAATTATAGGTCCAGATTGGCACATGATTTGTGGCACCTGGAATCCTCGTAATGCAGAGCTTAGACCACTCCCACATAGTGACGCAGAGTTAGACAACAGAGTGAAAGGTCTGACAGACCGAATCTCTGAGAAATGGAAACCCAGAGCAGACTGGACTTGCATTAACCAATGCATACAACAGGAAAATGAGACAATAGATGGATATTATGCTAGATTATTAGAATGTTTTAATAATCAAAGCGGTATGTCGGTTCCTGAGAACCAAACAAATGATTCCCCGTATGAACAACAATTAAAAAATGCATTTTTGAAAGGTTGCATCGCATCTATTAGTAGTTTCATTACGAAGCATATGATAGACCATCGAACAGGGAGGCTACAAGCCTTACTCGAATATGCTAGACATGCTGAAAGACATTTTAATAGTAAAAAGAAAAAGAAGGCGCAAGTCTTCACTGCTGAAGATGGAGCTGAAGTATTTGTATTACAGTCAGGTAAAAAGGGCAAGAAAAATACCCAGGGAAACAAACAGTCTGATAAACGATCAGAAGATTTTGAAAAGAGGAAAAAGAGAGGTGAATGCTTCAAGTGCGGGAAAAAGGGACATCTAGCAAGGGATTGTAAGCAAAACAAAAAGGTAATTACAGAAGATAAGGGAGATGAGAACTGACTATATGATAGTGAGGATACATCATGTGAAAGTCAGAAATCATCAGGAAAAGTTAATAAACAAAAAACAAATGTAAATGTGATAGAGGGAGTTGAGGAAGTGCAAGTAGATATGGAGGATAGAGAAAGTGAAATTTTGGACTTAGCATTATTGAGCTTAGAGCTCTACTTAGCAGATACAAAACCAGAAGTTACACTTCTGGTGGAGGGAAGGGAAGTCAAATTCCTGTGTGACTCAGGAGCGTCACGGACTTTGATACACCCCTCCAAGTTACCAGAACATTCCGAATCACCTGATTATATACTAGTAAAAGCCGCAAATGGACAGCTATACAGGGAACCACTTTCCCATGATATAGCAATAACTGACCCTGTTTCAGGTATGACCCAGAGAAGTAAAATTGTTGTTTCTGCAAAGTGTCCAGTAAACCTATTGGTCAGGGACCTTATGCAGATATTTGGCATAGCAGTAGTTCCAACTGTACAAAGTATGGAGGCACAGAGACAAATGGATACCTTTGTAGTGCGATCGGAGGGTGAAACTTTTTACTGGTACAGCCAGGACCTAGTCACGACTGGTCCAGGGGCAGTAACCGAGGAACTGATGAATGTAGCCATCAGTAAAAACCCCTCCCTCGACACTGATCAACAGCATTTGTTACACTGTACTCTATACTACTGTACTATACCAGGACCTGATAGAGATTATGAGCAAGAATTGTTTAGAAATTGTGCAACTAGATTGGTTTTGTGTACTTTGTACTGGGATACTGAGGGGAACAGTGTAGTTAGCTGTTCATTACCTCAAGAATTCCTTGCATTGCATAGATCAAATCAGTTACCACATGTCAGCTTGACAAAGAACAAAAGTGTCAAATGGGCAGATTTAGGAGAAAAAGTAACAAGATGGGAAAAACAGACTGATTTAGAACTGTCAGAACAAGGGATACAAAAACAAAAACTGAATTGGTTGACACAGACACATCCAGCTGTACACTTGCAATCTAGCGAGGACAGCTGATTAGCATTTTTATTAGAAGAAGAAGAAAAGGCCTTATGTGAAATTCCAACAACTCTTTGGTCAACAGGCAAGTCAAATGTAGGACTTATTCGAACAGCAGGACCAGTTACAATAAACCCAAAGTAAGCTTTTAGACCACAGAAAAGACAATACCCTTTGAGAAAGGATGCAGAAATAGGAATTAAGCCTATAATAGCAGCATTACTCAAAGAAGGAGTACTGGTAGAATCTCCTGATTCACCATGTAATACACCCCTATTTCCTGTTAAAAAAGCAAACGGGGAATGGCGGATGGTACAAGATTTACAAGCTGTGAATAATGCAGTAATACCTAGAGCACCTACGGTGCCAGACCCACATACTTTGCTAAACGATTTAGAACTGCAACAGAAGTATTTCTCTGTGGTAGATATTAGCAATGCCTTCTTTTCAATACCTATACATCCTGATAGTCAATATTGGTTTGCATTTACATTTCAGGGTAAAAGGTATACGTATACTCGACTACCACAGGGATATTGTGAGAGCCCAACAATATTTGCACAAGAAATGGCTAGCAACCTGGCAGTGTTTACCCCACCGGGAGGTAGTCAAATTCTACTTTACGTAGATGGCATCTTGCTAGCAGCCCCCACCCAGCAACAGTGCAGGGAGGATACTGTAGCATTATTGAAATTTTTAGCAACACAAGGACACAAAGTAAACAAAAGTAAGTTACAACTTTGGAGAAAACAAGTTAGATACCTAGGATATGTAATATCCAATGAAGGTAGAATACTAGATGAGGAAAGAAAAACAGCAATCTTGCAAGCACCCAAACCAACAACCAAGAAATAAATGATGTCTTTCTTAGGTACAACTAATTTTTGTCGGAGCTGGATACCAAATTATGCTTTGGAATCTGCTCCACTGACTGACTTGATATATAAGACACCAATGGCAGCACAAGATATTTTACAATGGACAACCGAAGCAGAAACGGCTTTCTGCAGGTTGAAGCAGTTGATAGCTTCTTCATTAGTTTTAGGACTTCCAAATTATCACAAATGTTTTTTTCAGACCGTAGATTGTAAGCAAGGATATATGACGTCAGTATTGACGCAACAACATGGGGACAAGCAACGCCCCATAGCCTACTATTCATCACAGTTAGACCAAGTGGCGTGATCTTTGCCTCACTGTGTACAAGCGGTAGTTGCAGCTGCAATGGCAGTACAGGCTTCAGCCTCAGTGGTGTTATTCCACCCTCTCACATTGAGAGTGCCTCATGCAGTTGCAATAATTTTACTGCAAGAGAAAGTGGCATACCTTTCTCCTGCTAGACATCTTTCATGTATGACTATACTGCTGAGCCAACCTCATATGACAATTGAACGATGTACGACATTGAATCCATCAACATTACTTCCAACTCCTGCGGAGGGCACACCACACAGCTGCCTGCAGGAAATTGAACAGTTAGCTTTACCTAGACAAGATCTCACAGATATGCCCTTGGATAATGCCGAGGTGACATATTACATGGACGGCTCATGCAGAAGGGGGGGATGGTACAGTTAGTAAATCGAATATTCCAAACATATGGATACATAAACTACACAAAACAATTTTGTGCAGCTTGTCATACAGGGAAGAATCTGGTGGGGTATGCAGTAGTTACAGACACTGAAATTCTAGAAGCCCAATCCTTACCACATAACTTATCTGCACAAGCAGCAGAATTGATAGCTTTGACGAGGGCATGTACTTTAGCAAAAAACAAGTGTGTGAACATATATACTGATAGTCAGTATGCTTTTTCTACAGTACATGTATTTGCACAACAATGGAAAACCTATTAATCGTGCACAATTTATTTTGGAGTTATTAGAATCTATTCAGTTACCTACCAAAGTTGCTATTTGTAAATGTGTAGCTCATACAAAACAACAGGATAAGATTTTGAAAGGCAATGCACGAGCTGATGCAGCTGCAAAGCAAGCAGCCTGACTCAGAAACTTTACTTTTAAATGAGGAATTACAACCCTCTGAGATTTTAGATTTAGTCATGTTAAAAACAATGCAGACGCTTACTACAAAAGCAGAAAAACAAAAATGGGTAAGACGAGGTGCAATTCTTGAGAATGGACTGTACATTTCCAAAGAAAGAAAACCGATATTGCCGTCTAATTTATTTAGATATGCAGCTTTGCTGAGCCATGGGCAGTGCCATGTCCCAACAGGGGGATGGTACAGTTAGTAAATCGAATATTCCAAACATATGGATACATAAACTACACAAAACAATTTTGTGCAGCTTGTCATACTTGTAACAAGCATCATGCACAAGGGGCATTTAAAACCAAGCAAGGAAGTTTTCCTATACCACCATACCCGTTCCATACTATTTGTATGGATTTCATAGAATTGAATAAATGTGAAGGGAAAAAGTTTTGTTTAGTTATTGTAGACATGTTTTCCAAATGGGTAGAAGCTTTTCCAACCAAAAACCCGGATGCAGCAACAGTGGCGAAAGCCCTGATAAAAGAAGTAATCCCTAGATTTGGCATTCCGGAAAGGATTTATAGTGACAATGGCACACATTTTGTAAACCAGACAATCCACCAGCTTGGGAGATTTTTTGGTATCTCCTTAAAGAACCATTGTGCTTACCATCCACAGTCAGCAGGACTGGTGTTAAGTACAATGGTACCCTCAAAGGTAAGCTTAGGAAACTAGTTGAGGAGACCCAAAAGAATTGGATATGCTGTCTGCCTTTAGTACTGCTGAGTATGAAAATGGTTCCAAATGTAAAGGGTTTGACTCCCTTTGAAATGGTTTTTGGGAGAGCATATTATGTACCTCAGTGGAAAGCTCTCATGCCTGCAGAGCAAGAGGCTGACAGTTCATTAGCTAGTTATATGAGGAAACTGTTAACAAATAAATCTGTTTTGCAGTTTAACTCTTTTTCAGATAAGGAACAGACCAGACCGGTGGAAGCAGAATTGGCCCCAGGGTCGTGGGTTTGGATGAAAGTGACGAAAAGGAAGAATTGGGCGAGTCCAAAGTGGGAGGGACCATACCAGGTTCTGTTGGCAATGCCTACTGCAGTTAGAGTGGCCGAGAGGACGTCCTGGGTTCATTTGATGCATTGTAAACCAGTAAAGAACTTTCAACTTGATAAAAACTTTGTGACTGATACACAACCAGACTGAGATGGCCAAAAACAAAGCAAATAGAAATTTAGATCAACCCCAGAGATGTTGCATAATCATTTTGTTGAGTGTACATTTATTGACTGTAATTGTGACAATTTTCCTCTTGTTGTGGTTTATCCTACACACAACCACACAAGTGAAAGTGGGAAGGCATGATGAAACGTCTATAGACTGGCATCCAAATTTTATCACATACCTAGCCATGAAACGTGTATATGCAGAGACTATGAACATTTCAAATTGCTGGGTTTGTACAGCTATGCCAACAGCATATGGAGGACTGATAATGTCCGCTGTCCCTTTGGGGATAAATGAGACTTGGGAGAATTTACTTTTTGATACAGGAACTGTGAGAACACAGGACAAAATAGCTTTATTTTTACCTGTCACACAAAAAGGAATTGTATGTTTTTTCAAAAATGACACCCTCCAGGTGGGCTGGAGCAATTGTAATATAACCATATCTTACCGATGTTATATTAAGAATGGTAATGGCAATACTTTTTTCAATACTAATTATGACTCGTATTTGAACTCATTGAAAACAACTATGAATGACATTCGTAAAAATCCAGTTTTGTTTAAACAATTGTCAGTTATAGATCAGAAAATGTTTCATGCAGGGCTGATGCGTATTAGTACTAAAGTAGAAAACTGTTATTTTATTTGTGGGGAAAAAGGCATATAAATGGTTACCTGAGAATTGGTCTGGCAGTTGTTTTTTGGCTTACTTGGTTACGGCAATAAGACATACTGCAGAATTACCTTCGGGTAAGATACAAAACATAAGAGAAGCAGCCCAAAAACCCGAAGGTCCAGTTAAAAAACCTGTGAATCCAGTTGGAAAGATCGAAGCTGGCTAGAAAGACCACAATTCAGTAAAAGACAAAAGCGAATTAACTCATATGGACTTGAGTGGCAGTGTTATATCCTGGGCAGGAATATTCCCAGCCTATGGAGCAGTCAAATCGATCTGGGAGCTGAGGACGTTGTTGAAACTTCTCGAAGTAATGAGTAATGCAACTTTTTCTGCCCTAGAACTGGTGACTGATGAACTGAATGCAATGAGAACTGTTGTGCTACAAAATCGGATGGCTGTTGACTTCACCCTAGTGGTGAGAGGTGGTATGTGCGCGCTTATCAAAGAAGAATGCTGTGCTTATATTCCTGACAATCGTCATGAGATCAATAACCACCTAGAGGTAATTCAGCAAGTATCAGCCATGACTGAACCAGGCCCAAACCCACTAACGGACTTTTTCCAGAATCTATTTGGGGGGTGGGGTTCCATCCTAATGAATATTCTGATTGCCATTTGTGTGACTATACTCCTAATAGGAGCATGTGTTTGCTGTGGAATTCCCTGCATGAAAAGATTAATCAAAGATTTTATTGATGTATCTGTTACTGAAACTTTGTACCAAGATATTGAGATTGAAAGATTGATCTCAGATGACATTTTTTCTGAAGTATAGATTGAATGACTCGCCTAGCTGAAAATCCTAAGAGGAAGAAGTTGGGAGATGAAATGACACTATGCATACTTCAAAATAGAATAAAAAGTATTAATAGGGCGGAAAATGTTAGAAAAATGTGTATTTGAATATATGAGAAATGCTAGTTTAAAAGCAAAGTAGTATATAATGCATTTTATTCTATTAATCATATAGCAGTAAGGATTAATTCATGTTTAAATGTGAAGTAGTTTTGAAACTGCAGTGTGGCTTGAAGCAAAGCTGGTCTTTGACCCTGGCAGAATGCTAGCTTAGCAAGTTTTCATGTTTATGCTTTTCACAAGTGATTATCTGCTGGGACAGGAAATTAAATGTGTGAAATAATGAAATCTTCTGCTCTTTCCTGTTGGAATGATTTGGCCTTGTATATGTGTTACTGAGATAGCACGCAGCTGTGTGAGAAAGTGTAACAGAGAACAAAGACGTGTATTAAAAGACTGAAGCTGCTATTGTATTCGAACTGATATGAAATCTTGAAGAAGTAACTTTACAGAAAGACATTATGTCTGACCAGCTGGATAGCAAGGCCGTATTGTATCTAGAGGAAAATTATTTTTTTAAATATACAGCATCAACAGATTAATGAATAAAGGACTGTAAGCTAAAGTGATGTAGATGCCCTGTGACATATCACGTCAGTAAGGTGGGCATAGCTTAAATGTTAAACCTATATAAAATTGTGTGCTTCCTGTTTCATGTCAGACAAAGTTCTGTACTTGTACGTTTTTTGCCTCCTGGTGTACACTAGTAAACTTTTGAATCTGAACCTCCTGTGTATTGAATTCTTAATTTTATTTAACAACTACTTAAGGCTCTAGCACCTCAGAATGAAGAAGAAATAGGTGGACTTGTAAAAGAATTGCAGTGCCTCAAAATAGCATGTCTGATGGCTATAAAACAGATATGTGGCTGAGTGAGTTATAGAAATAAGGAACTAAAGGAAGGCTGGTGGTGAAATGCAAAAGTCCAGAAAGTCATCAAAAGAAAGGAGTGCAGGAAAAAGTGGGAGATAGAAAAGATGGACAAGTGTAAGAAGGAATACTGGTTGGCTAACAAAGAAGCTAAGAAAGGAGTTTCAGTAGCAAAGAACATGGCATCAGAGGCACTCTACCAGCATCTGGAAAGTGACTGAGCAGATGGAACAAAGAAACTCTATCAGGTTGCAAGGCAAAGACAAAGCAATAAAGAAGATAGTCAAACAGCCTGTCTAAAGAATGCCAGCAACAACCTACTTACTAGTCCACAGGGCAACAAAGGCAGACAGAAGGAGTACTTCCAGCAGCTTCTAAATGAAGAAAACCCTCAGGAGCAGTACTGCCTTAGGCAAAGCCTATGATGTAAGATGAAGAGGAACCCACTTTAGAAGAAGTACAAACAGCACTAAGTAAAATGAAGTCAGAAAAAGCAGGAGACTCAAATAAGTTCACAGCAGATATGATCAAGATGTTCACTGAATTCAGGGAGAAATGGCTCCCGACTGCATTCATAGCAGCATGGAGAGAATGGCAGTTCCTAGATGACCGGAGAATAAGTATACTGGTGTCAGATTACAAGAAAACATCCAAATGTAGGAAGCACACAGGTCAATCTCCTTTCACACTGCATGAAAGTTCTGGTGGAAGTGATTGATTTGTTTTCTCCCTTCCTGCACATCATCTTTACCATCCTGACCCTTGAGCCCTGTCCGCACTGGGTCTCCCACCTACTCCATGCCCAACCCAGCCTTACTCTGGTAACTGCTAGGGTCAATCACGGACCAAAGACAGCAGAGCTTGACACATCTGAGCTTCCATCCAGGAGGTCTTACTAGGGCCTACTCTATTTCACACCCTCCCTTTTGTGGCTTTTGGGGTACGGTCCAGGTAGGCATGCAAAGTGAGCATGCAGAATACTGTCCCACCTCCATAGCAGCTCAGCCAACCCCACTTTTTTGACTATGCCTTCTTTGGAGATGTCCCCAGCCTTCACTAGGGATCATTATCAAGAGTCACCCATGTACTTCCCACCTTCTGGGATGGGCACTCTCATCAGTCCCTGCCACTCTGTCATTCACCTGAGATGCTAATTGAACCCGGGTCATCTGACTCGTAGTTAGGGCATTATACCTCTAAATCATTGGAGTGGCTTGGAGAAGGTGACTGTTAAATGAACAGGCAGATTAGAAGAAAGTAAGATGGGAAGTGATCAGCTTGGATTCAGATCACGATGCACACCTGACCCCAATATGTGCAATGAGACAGATGTTTGAGAAGAAGCTAGAGATGAGGAAAGAGTCCAACTGTGCATTCTTAGGCATGGAGGAAGCATATGACAAGGTCCCAAGAAAGCTGATTTGGTCAGTTCTGTGTGTGTTCTAAGTCCTGGAAACTTTGGTAGAACTAGTGTGGGCTACATACAAAACCCCAATGACTAAGGTACAAAGAGTGTTTGGTATCATAGAGGGGTTTCCAATGCGACTGGGTGTATAACTGGGTTCAGCTGAGAGCTCACTGCTGTTCAGACTGGTGATGGACTACATCAGCTAGTTACAAAATAAAATTGCCAAGATTCCAAGGGCAACCACAAGGCATTCTATAGTTATGTCAGTCTAAATGGCAATGCTCAGATCTGTTCTGAGCTACAACAGAATGGCATTAAATATACTGACCCCAAAGATATTGCCAATATCCTGGCAGATCGATTCAGTGCCAACTTCACTCCCCTCTCACCCCCTAAAGGGCCCAGCTTAATATCAAAAGATTGCCAAATTCCGGTAATCGCAGCCACGCAGGTAAAAAATGCACTCTCCAAAGTTAAGAATACAGCATCCAAGGGACTAGATGACATCCTGGGCTGTGTACTACATGAACTACAAAATGACTTGGCACCTCATCTAAGTGTCATGTTTAATCATAGCCTCACCTCAGGCTTCATGCCCAATGAGTGGCGCACAGCTACAGTTATCCCACTCCACAAGGGGCGATCTACCTTGGATCCCAGGAACCATCGTCCCATCAGTCTGACAAGCCTGATCTGCAAAGCCATGGAAGGCATTATCATGGAACTTATAAACAAAGACATTGGCAACCTTCAAACACTGGAACCTACCCAGTTTGGTTTTGTAAAGGGCCGATCTTGCCTCCTCAACCTGACTGACTTCTTTGAATCAGTATCCACTGCCGTGGATAAGGGCAAAGTGGTCCACACAGCCTATCTGGACCTTGCCAAGGCCTTCAGCACAATCCCCTACTCTGGAATCATAGATAAACTTACTAAGCTGGGCATTAATCCCTATGTCACTCAATGGGTTGCCAACTGGCTTATTGACAGAACCCACATTGTAAAAGTAGCTGACTCAAAATCCAGCTCCAGACAACAGACAAGTGGAGTACCTCAGGGTTCAGTCCTGGGGCCACTCTTGTTTGGCATCTACTTCTCTGAAGTACAGGCCAGCACTAAGGGACTCTGGCTAACAAAGTTCACAGATGACTGCAAACTGGGAGCCATTATTGAATCCCCAAATGATCTGGATATTCTATAAAAGGGCCTTACAGAAACAGATGCTTGGTGCCAGAACCATGGGCTCAGGCTCAATGCCAAGAAATGTATAGTTATCCCCTTTGGGAAAAAACATGTACCCATGAATTACTACATAAGTGGCAGTACACTAAACACCAAAAGTGTGATAAAAGGGACTTAGGGACAAAATGATTGACTTCAACAATTAGCTAAGCTTCTGGTGTCATTCTAAGGGGATCCAGTATCTGTCTGCTTGGTATGACATGGTCGACAGACCACGATGCTTTGCCACAGATGGCCAGCACCTGTCTCCCCTGGGATTCCGGATACTGGCTAAGGCTCTTGCTGCCCCTATAGTGCCTTTTTAGGCAAGGTTCAAATGACAAATTCACTACCGTAACAGGAACAGGCAAGCAAAAACTGAGGGTAATGCTACTCAATGCTAGATGTCTAAATCTCAAAATGCACTCACTCGAGGCACTCCTTAAAATGGAGAACATCGATATCTGTGCAGTGACTGAGATCTGGTTCAAGGCTCCAGACAGCACCCCTGCACTACCAGGCTATAACTCATACCACACTTTTCGACCATGAAACCTGGACCAGAACACCAAAGGTGGAGGTGTGTCCATATTCATTAAGGATATCCACACCTAGTTGCTCAGCATAATGCATCCAAGGTTATCCAAGTGCAACTAACTCTGGGCAAAACTGCAGTCCAAATTGTAACTTGCTACAGATCCCCCACCATGCCCCAGGATTCTCACTCCTCTTTTCTTGATGTACTGGAAAATATTAGGGTTCAACCAAACACCCTAATAATGGGTTATTTCAACTACCCCACCATTAACTGGGAAAACTACTCATGTACCAACTCCTCCACACAACGCTTTCTGGAATTCATAAACTCCAATGCCCTGGATCAACTTATCCACATCCCCACCAGGGACAACAATATCCTAGACCTAGTCATTATCAACATGAGTGACCGGTCTTCCACACATGAAGTCAACGCCTTGTTGGTCCGATCCGACCATAAGCTAATCACCCTTGATATCCACATCCTGCACCCACCCCCCATTGAGGAAACCACAGTAAAATGTTTCACCAAAGCCAACTTCATAGCTAAACTCACTAAACTAGGTATAAATCCCTATGTCACAAGATGGGTTGCCAAATGGCTCACTGACAGAACCAGCAATATATGATCCAGAAATCACAAAATAAAAGTAAAAATACTAAGTCTATTGCATATAACTGGCTGAAAACAGCCCTTTATTAGTAAGACAGACCGGTCATACACTGAAGAAGGCATTGGTTGCCGAAACCGGTCTGTCTTACTAATAAAGGGCTGTTTTCAGCCAGTTATATGCAATAGACTTAGTATTTTTACTTTTATTTTGTGATTTCTGGATCATATATTGCTGGCCTTGTGTTGTACATTTGAATGGTTTTGGCCGTGCATCAACCTACCTGCATAGCATCATGTTGGGTTTCACTGACAGAACCCACACTGTAAAAGTTGCACACTCCAAATCTGACCTCAAACCAGTGACAAGTGGAGTAACACAGGGTTCATTCCTGGGACCTCTCCTGTTTGGTATCTACTTCTCTGATGTACAGACTAACACAGAAGGCCTCTGGCTAATGAAGTTCACAGATGACTGCAAACTAGGAGCCATAGTTAAGTCCCCAAATGATGTGGAAATCCTACAGAAGGGCCTCGCTGAGACAGATGCCTGGTGTCAGAGCCATGGCCTCAAGCTCAATGCCAAAAAGTGCATTGTCATTCCCTTTGGTAAAAACTCTGGACCCATGAACTACTACATAGATAGCAGTCTACTTAACACCGAATGTGTGATGAGACCTTGGGACCCAGGTGGACAGTAGTCTGTCCTTTGATAGTCACATTGCCACAGTAGTCAGGAAGTCCTTCTACGTGGCACACCTCATCATAAAAGGGTTCTCATCCAGGAAAAAAGAGGTCATTGTTCCCCTCTACTCAACACTCATTAGAGCCATTATAGAGTACAACGCCCCTTTTGGAATGTACCTCACAAGACATCTGCAGCAGCTGGAAAGACCACAGAAGACCTCACAAAGACGATTACTGGCCTCAAATAGATGCCCTACACTGACCGCCTCAAAAAACTCCAGCTTTACTCCGTAACATATCTCCTACTCCGAGATGATCTCTGCCTAACATATAAAGCTATATCAAACCCAGATCTGTTGAACATGCTAGACCTAAAGAAATCCCAATCCCTCCAAGTTACATGCTCTAGGGACCTAAACCTTGTCACTACAATAAACAGGACATGCTAGGGGGATAGATTCCTGTCCCAGAGACTTCCCATACTCTGGAACAGGCTACCCATCTATGTCAAGCAAAGTTCTTCATTAGCACTCTTCAAGAAAAATCTTGATGAGTGGATGGGAAATAGGAAATACACCCCAGGGATCACTTCTGTGTCTGCTCAACAGTGGCACAGGAAAATAACTTTCTTGGGTGGCGTAAACCAGGGAACCTTGTTGGCTAGGCTTATGTAGGCCCTCAGGTTGATAGCCTAGTACCTACCTATGAACCTATGAAGTGGACAGTGGTCTCACCTTCAATAACCACATTGCCACAACAGTCAGGAAATCCTTCTATGTGGCACAACTCATCATTAAGGGCTTTTCATCCAGAAAAAAGGAGGTCATTGTCCCACTGTACTCATCCCTCATTAGTCCCATTATAGAGTACAATGCCCCATTTGGTATGTTCCTCACAAGACATCTGCAACAACTTGAAAGGCCACAGAAATACCTCACTAAAAGAATCACAAGTCTAAAGCAGATGCCCTATGCTGATCGTCTAAAAAACCTCCAGCTATACTCTGTCACATATCACCTGCTCAGAGGCGATCTCTGCATAACATACAAGGCTATGTCAAACCCAGAGCTGTTGGACATGCTACACTTAAAGAAATCCCATTCCCTCAGAGCCACAGTCCAGGGATCTAAACCTGGTCATCACAATGAACAAAACATGCTAGAGGGATAGATTCCTGACCCAGAGACTCCCCATACTCTGGAATAGACTGCCCATACATGTCAAGCTGAGTTCCTCTATGGCCCTCTTCAAAAAGAACATTGACAATTGGATGGGAGAGAGGAAATTCACCCCAGGGATCACGTCAATTGTTAGACAGGGGACCAGGTAAGTAATAGCCAGGGGATTGCTATGGCTAGGCTTGTATAGACCCTATGGCCAATAGCTTAGTACCAACCTATGAACCTATGAACAGATCAACAACGCTGATGTATGCAGACGGGTTCTATATTAGATTATCGAAGTTTCAGAACTTCGAACACCATATGGTCGGCATCATATGATCAAAGTACTGAAACTTCAAAAATCTAAAAAAAAATAAAAAATAAAAAACAAAAAAAACAAACAAACAAAAGTAACTTCTTTAAGCAGGGGGCAAGTCACCCTGCACCCCCCACACCCCCACTACTTAAATATACCAACTGGGAGATCGCACTATAGCGTAGCAAAGGGAAATCTTCCCTTTCCACACCATACTCTGTTAAAGTGCGATCTCGGAGTTGGTATATTTAAGTAGTGGGGGGTGTGGGGTGCAGGGGTGGTTGCCCCCCTTAAAGCAGTTACTTTTGTTTTTTTTTATTTTATTTTTTTTTTTAGATTTTCAAAGTTTCAGTACTTTGATCATATGGTGTCGACCATATGGTGTTCGGAGTTCTGAAACTTCAATAATCCAATATAGACCCATGCAGACGATGTGGCATTACGGGCAGACTATGAATAAGAATTTCAGCCAAGGGTAAGGAAATGGAATGCAGAGCTGAAGGCACATGGGATGAAGGTGAGTACAGATAAGACAGTTGTAATGGCATCAAATGGGAGAGATCAGAAGAAACTGAAAATTGAGATAGAAGGGAAAACAGTGAAACAGGTTAGCAGCTTCAAGTATCTGTGAGGGGTGATTGAGGAGAGGGGAAGCCTAAATGAAGAGGTCAAGTCTAGAACGCAGGGGCTGTCACCAGCTGTCAAAGTGTGTCAGCGGTAGTGTATGACAGAAGAATGTCAAAGAAGTGAAGAGTAAGGTGAGTGACGAGTACTACTGTATGGTACAGATACCTGGGCAGTGAAGGCAGAGCAGCTGAGGAAGCTAGAGGTGATGGAAATGAAGTGCCTGAGAAAGTTGTGAGACAGATGAAGAAATGAGGAAGGTGAAAGAAAACAGATTATGGTGGTTTGGTGAATGTGCAGAAAAGCAGTAGACAATCTGATGAAGAAAATGTTGACAGACAGGGAGAAGGCAAGTAGAAACAAAGGCATCAGGCAAACAGGTGGATGGATTGTCTGAGGGAATACCTGTGTCAGTCAGGCATGAATGTTGAAAAAGGTATGAGAGTGGCAGTGAAATGAGAGAGATGGTGGCAGTTAACCCAACACCCCGACCCCTTGTAGAAAATGGGAAAAAGGATGTTTTTAATGATGATGATTTTCTAAAGATGTACTGTAGGTGAACTGGCTTCCTCTGTGTTTCCCTTAAGAGTAGGTGTGTGAGAATGAATTTATGAATCCTGTAATGGAGTTGTATGCTACTCATGATTAATTTCTCTTGCTTTGTATCCATTGAGTACCAGAATAGGTGCAGCATCTCCCATGACCTTGAATTGGGCACCTGGTGAGTAACAGAATAGGTGCTGCCTCTCCCAAGATCCTGAATTAGGCATCCAGTGAGTACCAGAACAGGTGCTGCCTCTCCCATGACCCTGAATTTGGCCCCTAGTGAATAACAGAAAAGATGCAGGAATACCAGAAAAGATGGAGCCTCTCCCATGACCCTGAATTGTGTACCTGGTTAGTGCCAGAATGGGTGCTGCCTCTCCCATGACCATGAATTGGTTACCAAGTGAAAGCCAGAATTCCTGCTGGAAAACAGCCTTTGTAATGCCAGAACACATGAGTGGCCATCCAAAGACCTAATAAATGCAATCCCATTGGTATTTCTTCTTATATGTAAAACTATGGAGAATATTATCTAAGATCTCAGTCCAGGCATTGAGAATCTTTAATCCCTGAACCCTCATCAGTTCAGCTGTTGGAAAGGCAGGTTGTGCCTCTTTAATGTTATTAATTTCTTTCAAAAATTCACTGGAGCATTGCACAGTGGTCATGCAGTACATACACCATATACAGGTCTAGCCAAGACCTTTGTCACTATTCCCTGTGCAGTCATTTTTGACAGACTTGTAAATCTGAATATAAATACTCATGTCATACGATGAACAGCAAACTGGTCATCTGACAGAACCCATGTGGTTAGAATTACAAGCACCACTACTAAAAGCAAAAATGGTATCAGTTGTGTACCACATGGTCAGTGTTGTGACCTCTCCTATTTCACATCTATTTCTTAGACCTTCAGGCCAACATTCCTGGCCTATAGTTAACTAAGCTTGCAGATGACTGCAGATTGGGTGCTGTAATATGATATTTCCCTGACAATTGCTCCAACATGGGTTAGACCATGTTACCAATTGTTTCACAGACAATTGTCTCAAATTAAATGTGAAAAAATGTAGTATAATTAATTTTATTAAACAAAATATTTTCCCATACCATACACACCCTATCAATCAGACAACACTGCCAGACATCTACGTACTCCTGTTGATAATTCATTATCATTTGATCATCATGTCTCCACAGTAGTTCTGAAAGCCTTCAGTCTAGCACTTCTAATTTCTAAAGGTATCTCCACTAGATCCAAAGAGGACTTAATTCCCCATTGTATTTATCTCAACAGACCTATCATTGGATACATTGCACCTTTTGGTATTTGTCTATACATATCACTCAGCATGAGAGGCTCCAGAGATTCATAGCTAAAAAGACTGGTGGTCCCTTTATTCAGTGATCAAAAATTTTGGTTATCAAGACAGACTGGCAGCCCCTGCTCTGCATTCAGTTTTTCACTGACTCTTTCATGGAAATCTGTGTTTAGGCTTTTGAGCCATTAAAATTCCAAACCCTTTTAGACCTATCTTACCTCACAGAAGAAACATCTCTCATATACCTTAAATCTTCATCAACAGATAAGTAAAACATAATAGACTAAGCAACAGCATGGACCAAACGAGCAACAAAAGTAAAATAATGGCTCCGGTGCACAAATTAATAATCCACAAAGCTTTATTCCAAACGAAAAGTGAAGCGCTTTTCGTCTACCCTGCCAGTTTGGTAGACTTCATCAGACAAATCAGCTGAAGCAACAGGCTTATCTTGTTCAGCAAGCTGTCCAGGCTGCAGTTCATCCACAGCTAAAGAGCTAACAGATGAAGGTGACCACGGGACTTCTCAGTTTGGGTGTGCTTCATCCGGGATGACCAAAGCGAGGACAGTATATAAACAGGCGAGTCCAGCCGAGGCGTTGAAGTTAAAAGACAGACAGGAATAACCTAGACATTACACAAATAATTTAAGGCACAACCATATTTCCTCCCCAGTGATGAGCTGACTCATCACTGGGGAGGAAATACGGTTGTGCCTTAAATATATATATCATCTGCATGGCAGTGATAGCTCAGATGTTTCCTCCAATAAATGACTCCACGTGGGCCAGCAGAGTAATCCAGGCTGCAGAGAGCTGAATAAGCGACTTTTCTTGATACTAAGTATATTTTTTGTTGCTTTCCACATCTGAATACCTAGCAACTGTATTTCGCCTGCCTTTCTGTTACATTGAAGCTGTTTTTACTGCATTTAACTTAATATTGCACTTGGAATCCTTGTTTGTTACTATTTGACTGTATTTGTAGCAAATTCTTCTGTGTAAGCTGTAGTAGCTGATTCATAGAATTTGTAAGTGTTTGCTGTACCTGTTTCTGCCTGTTTTGTGAAAAAAAAAAAAAAGAGAAAAATATCTCTTGTTTTTCCTGCTTTACTAGTTTAGTCCAGTTTCAGAGTTGCTGATTCCTGGGCTTTGGTTGTAGTTCCTGTGTACTGTTTCCTTGCCTTATTTAGGGGAAGGGAAGCTACCTTGCTTACCAGTGGGAGTGGGAAGCATTGAGCTGCCTTTTGTCCAGTTTTGTGAGGTTTCAGCCAGTAACTAGTAGTTTATTGGTCGTTTTGGGCCAGTTTCTAGCTTTTTCCAGCCCCCTGGTATAAAACTTTCAGCTTGTACCTACTCAGCACAGACTCCACGTGGGCCAGCAGAGTAATCCAGGCTGCAGAGAGCTGAATAAGCGACTTTTCTTGATACTAAGTATATTTTTGTTGCTTTCCACATCTGAATACCTAGCAACTGTATTTCGCCTGCCTTTCTGTTACATTGAAGCTGTTTTACTGCATTTAACTTAATATTGCACTTGGAATCCTTGTTTGTTACTATTTGACTGTATTTGTAGCAAATTCTTCTGTGTAAGCTGTAGTAGCTGATTCATAGCATTTATAAGTGTTTGCTGTACCTGTTTCTGCCTGTTTTGTGAAAAAAAAAAAAAAGAAAAAATATCTCTTGTTTTTCCTGCTTTACTAGTTTAGTCCAGTTTCAGAGTTGCTGATTCCTGGGCTTTGGTTGTAGTTCCTGTGTACTGTTTCCTTGCCTTATTTGGGGAAGGGAAGCTACCTTGCTTTCCTGCTTTACTAGTTTAGTCCAGTTTCAGAGTTGCTGATTCCTGGGCTTTGGTTGTAGTTCCTGTGTACTGTTTCCTTGCCTTATTTGGGGAAGGGAAGCTACCTTGCTTACCAGTGGGAGTGGGAAGCATTGAGCTGCCTTTTGTCCAGTTTTGTGAGGTTTCAGCCAGTAACTAGTAGTTTATTGGTCGTTTTGGGCCAGTTTCTAGCTTTTTCCAGCCCCCTGGTATAAAACTTTCAGCTTGTACCTACTCAGCACAGACTCCACGTGGGCCAGCAGAGTAATCCAGGCTGCAGAGAGCTGAATAAGCGACTTTTCTTGATACTAAGTATACTTTTTGTTGCTTTCCACATCTGAATACCTGTCAACTGTATTTCGCCTGCCTTTCTGTTACATTGAAGCTGTTTTTACTGCATTTAACTTAATATTGCACTTGGAATCCTTGTTTGTTACTATTTGACTGTATTTGTAGCAAATTCTTCTGTGTAAGCTGTAGTAGCTGATTCATAGCATTTATAAGTGTTTGCTGTACCTGTTTTTGCCTGTTTTGTGAAAAAAAAGAAAAAAAAGAAAAAAATATCTCTTGTTTTTCCTGCTTTACTAGTTTAGTCCAGTTTCAGAGTTGCTGATTCCTGGGCTTTGGTTGTAGTTCCTGTGTACTGTTTCCTTGCCTTATTTGGGGGAAGGGAAGCTACCTTGCTTTCCTGCTTTACTAGTTTAGTCCAGTTTCAGAGTTGCTGATTCCTGGGCTTTGGTTGTAGTTCCTGTGTACTGTTTCCTTGCCTTATTTGGGGGAAGGGAAGCTACCTTGCTTACCAGTGGGAGTGGGAAGCATTGAGCTGCCTTTTGTCCAGTTTTGTGAGGTTTCAGCCAGTAACTAGTAGTTTATTGGTCGTTTTGGGCCAGTTTCTAGCTTTTTCCAGCCCCCTGGTATAAAACGCGCTAAACGCGCGTACTAGGGCAGTGCCGGTTAAGCAGGTTTAAACTATTCGGGCTACCTAAAGTCCACTCTTCAAATTTTCCCTTAAAACTACCTTCCTCGAACTATACTACTGATCAAATCAGCGTATCCTATAACTAAAAAGATCAACTCTACTTGACTCCAAGTAGACTATTCTCTATCTATTAAACCTAGCACTTGCTCCTACAGTACTTATTACCTTGATACGGCACTCTTGTCATAGTACCCCAAAAAGGCAACCCCCCATTTCTCGGTCACACACGTCCCCCGGAATCTTTTTTTAAAGTTTTTCGTCTACCCTTCTAGCATGTCGAGGGATCAGTTGCTAGTGTCCTCTCCTGCTCAGCTGGTGAACCTGGGAATATTGAGGCAATGTTTCAATTGCCTCATGTACACAGACAACCCTTTCCTCCTCCCACAAAACACAAATACATGCGAGAGATGCAACTATACGGCCAAACTGGAGGCTGAGCTCTCTCAACATAGGACTGGCAAGACCAGTCAGGAGGAGAAGGTTACCACACACACTATAGACCCAGTCTCACATAGTACCATTACAACCTCAAATCATACACATAAACACACAAAGACATACTCGGAGGCTCTGATCAAAATCTACCAAAACAGCAGAGGCCACCAAAGCAGACACCCAAACAACCACCACCTCAGAACACAACACCCGCAACACATAGACCTCACAGTCAGAGTGTCAAACAGTCACAGCCCTTAAGGCCAAACACAATGCCAGACACACTAGTCATTGGTGACTCCATAGTCAGACACACTGATGTCCCGCTCACCAGACTGAGTAAGGAGAAGGTCACAGTAAGCTGCCTGTCGGGCGCTAGAATCCGCCACATAACGCAAGCACTCAGGTCTCTCAACAGCAGGTACAAATATGACTCAGTCATTGTCCACGCTGGTGTAAACGACCTGAGACGCACCTCCTTGGACTACATGAAAAGAGACATTGAGGAGCTCTCTGATTATGTAGCCCAGGCAGGTATGACCCTGACCTTGAGCAGTATCCTACCTTCACCAAGAATGATGCCACAATACAGAGATAAGATGATCAGCTTTAACAATTGGCTTAAACACTGGTGTCATTCAAAGGGGATCCAGTATCTGTCTGCCTGGGATGACATGCTGGACAAGCCACGCTGCTTCGCAAGGGATGGCTTGCACCTGTCACCCTGGGATTCCGGATATTGGCAAAGGCTCTTGCCACCCCATAGTGCCTTTTTAGGCAAGGCTCAAATTCTAAACCTACCACCCTAGAACACAAAAAGGAAAAAACTAAGGGTAATGCTGCTCAATGCCAGAAGTCTAAATCTCAAAATGCACGCACTCGAGGCCCTTCTCAGTATGGAGAACATCGATGTCTGTGCTGTGACAGAAACCTGGTTCAAGGCTCCTGAGAGCACCCCAGCGCTATCAGGTTTTACCTCATATCATGCGTCCGCCCCAAAATCCGGACAATACCAAGAAAGGAGGGGGTATCCATATTCATCAAGGACACCCACACCTCAAGACTGGTGGCAACGCACGATGCATCGGAGACCATCCAGGTGCAATTAACCATAGGCAAGACTGCTCTGCAAATTGTAGCATGTTACAGGCCACCCTCACAAACTCAGGAAACTCACATGGCCTTCCTGAAAACACTAGAGGGATAAATGTATCACCAAACACCATCATACTAGGTGACTTCAATTACCCTAATATAGACTGGGAACACTACTCAAGCCCAAACACCCTAGCCCAAAAGTTCCTGGAATTCATAAACTCAAATGCCATGGAACAACTAGTCACCATCCCCACAAGAGGAGATAACATACTTGATCTCATCATCACGAACATGGGAGCACAATGTTCAACACCGAAGTATACCCCTTACTGGTGAGATCAGATCACAAACTAATCTCGCTGGAGGTCCTCATCCCACCCCACCTGAAATAAAAAGACCACAGTAAAGAACTTCTCAAAAGCCGACTTCACACTTCTAAAGACTAGTGTGGTCTCCTTTCAGGCCCCGAGCCATGGAAAACAATACTCAAGCCGCTGAATCACTTACAAACGCCTTCTACCAGCACCTGCAGGACTGCATGGATAAGGCAATCCCAAGCAAAACAAAGACTCTTTGTACCAAAGGCAAGCGTCCAGTCTGGTGGACCCCAGCCATAAACAAACTCTACAACAAAAGGAGGAAGCTACTACAAGATAGAGCAAAATCCTTAAAAGGTAAGACACCCTTGATCACTATAAGTAAAAACTAAGAGCTCTCATAAAATCATCCAAAGCAAATTTCGAGAGAAAAATAGCTAAAGACTCAAAAGACAATCATAAGGCCTTCTTTAGCTATGTTAGAAACCTAGGAGGAAACTCCCAGATATGCTCAGAACTAGTTCAAAATGATGTGAAGATTACTGATCCTACAGACATTGCCAACATACTGGCTGACAGGTTCAGTGCAAACTTCTCCCCTCCCCCATAAGGAGAGATATCTATACCAAATGAGTGCAGCCCCCAAACATCTCCAGCGCCCAAGTGAGAACTGCTCTCTCCAAAGCAAAAAACACAGCATCCATGGGACCCGATGGTGTCACCGGCTGTGTGCTCCACGAACTCAATGAGGAATTAAACCCACAGCTAGGACAGCTGTTTAATCAAAGTCTTACCTCTGGATACGTACCCAGGGAGTGGCGCACTGCAACTGTGGTCCCACTTCACAAAGGCGGTGCCTCCAGAGACCCTGGAAATTACCGGCCCATTAGCTTGACAAGCCTTATCTGCAAAGCCATGGAGAGGATCATAATGGACCTCATAAATAAAGACATAGGGAATTTGCAGACTTTGGATCCAACCCATTTTGGCTTTGTCAAAGGCAGATCATGCCTTTTAAACTTGGTTGACTTTTGAAACAGTCACCAAAGCCATTGATGAGGGAAAGGCAGTCCATACAGCCTACCTCGATCTGGCTAAGGCCTTCGATACAATACCCCACTCGGGTATCATTGAAAAACTCATCAGCTTAAATGTTAACCCATACATCACAAGATGGGTTGCAAACTGGCTGAGTGACAGAACCCACAGGGTCAGAGTTGCTGGCGCCATGTCAGACTCAAAGCCTGTCACAAGTGGTGTCCCACAGGGCTCAGTCCTGGGCCCACTCTTGTTTGGCATCTACCTTTTCGAAGTACAAGCAAACACAGGAGGGATATGACTGACAACGTTTGCAGATGACTGCAAACTGGGCCATAGTAGAAAACACATCTGACACAGATATCCTTCAGAAGGGTCTCACAGAAATGGATAACTGGTGCCAGAGCCACGGCCTAAAGTTAAATGCCAAAAATGCATAGTCATACCCTTCGGGAAAAACAAGGTTACCCCTAGCTACCAAATAGGTGGCAATCCACTGAGCACAGAAGAAGTTATCAGGGACCTGGGGACCCAGGTTGATAGTAGTCTGTCATTCGACACCCATGTAGCTAAAGTAGTTAGGAAGTCCTTCTACATTGCCCACCTTATCATGAAGGGATTCTCATCTAGATCAAGGGAGGTCATAGTCTCCCTTTACTCATCACTCATCAGACCAATGATTGAGTACAATGCCCCATTCAGAATGTATCTGACCCGACACTTGCAGCAGCTGGAGAGGCGACAAAGTTCCTCACCAAAAGGATAAAGGGTCTCAAAAATCTGTCCTATGCTGCCCGACTGAAAGAACTCCAGCTCTATTCAGTCGCCACCGCTTGCTCAGAGGTGACCTTTGCCTAACATACAAGGCCATGTCAAACCCAGATTTGATGAATATGCTTCACCTCAAAAATCTAGATCCATCAGAGCCACAAGGGCGGAGACTTAAACCTCGACACGGCTATTAATAGGACGTGCTGGAGAGATAGATTCATCACCCAAAGACTCCCTATGCTGTGGAACAAAATCCCGGTACATGTGAGGCAGAGCACCTCGCTGGCCTTGTTCAAGAGAAATCTTGACCAATGGATGGGAGATCGCAGATATACCCCAGGAATTACCTCAGTGTCACTGCTCGACAGAGGCACAGCAAAATAATGGGTATAGTTCCCCATACTAAAGGGGTGGCGTAAGCCACAAAACAATGGGCTAGGCTTATAAATGCCCTCGGGCAGATAGCCTAGTATGAACCTATGAACCTATGAACCTATGACTGACAGGATTTCCCTAGAGATGTAGAAGTAAAGCTATATATCATCTGCATGGCAGTGACAGCACAGATGTTTCCTCTGATAAATGATGACTGATAGGATTTCCTTACAGATGTAGAAGTAAAGTTATATATCATCTTAATGGTGGTGATAGCTCAGATGTTTCCTCCAATAAATGATGACTAACAGGATTTCCCTAGAGATGTAGAAGTAAAGCTATATATCATCTGCATGGCGGTGATAGCTCAGATGTTTCCTCCAATAAATTATGACTGATAGAATTTCCCAAGAGATGTAGAAGTAAAGCTATATATCATCTGCATGGTGGTGATAGCTTAGACTTTTCCTCCAATAAAAGCTTCTAGTGGCAACATAAGTAAAATGCGTAATAAGGGATTTACAATGGAACCTTGTGAGACTCCCAAGTTCATTGGGTAATAAGAGGATGGATTAATATCTGTTACTACTTTGGAGCTATCCAGACATGTAAATGGAAAACCAATCCAAAATGATGTTGGAGAAACCGCAATTAAGAGTGGAGTGATTCCATGATGTCAGATGAAGAAAAAACAATGAGAATCAGAACTGAAAAGCAACCCGATCTCTTAGCATAAGGAGCTCATTTACTTCCATAATGAGGTGGCTGGGACACTCATATAACCAGGTCAACATCTGTACAAAATGTTGCATCTATGTTCTGTGAAAGTTTGTCACCAAAAAGCTGAAGGAAGGGAGTCAAGTATGAATCCAGTTAAGTGGCAGGGAGGAGTGGGACAGATTACAATGGGCTGGTTAGGCCTTGGTAGAGCAGCAAATAGCTCTTGGGATGTGGAATAGCACTCACTGTTGGGAAAAGGAGGCAGACTGTCTGTGGGAAGGTGAACAGTACCAACTACAGACAGCTGTCTTTACTTTCACTGGTTCTTGAACACATTCCTGTCTATGAAAGTGATGTATCTTCCATGACAGAGATGCTATTTCAGAGGAGCCCTAGGCAGGGACAAAGATACTCACAACCCCTTGTCTGGATTAATGACAATTTCTGTTTCAGGGTAGCCCTAGGTAGGGCTGGAGATTCTCATAAACCCCTGCCTGGATG
Organism: Protopterus annectens; assembly: GCF_019279795.1. NCBI lineage: Eukaryota > Metazoa > Chordata > Ceratodontiformes > Protopteridae > Protopterus > Protopterus annectens. Next base: position 1,193,016,440 of record NC_056737.1, read on the forward strand.
AATGACAGATGCTGTTTTAGAGGAGACCTAGGCAGGGACACAGATACTCATAAACCCCTTCCTGGATAAATGACAATTGCTGTTTCAGGGGAGCCATAGGTGGAGATAGAGATACTCACAAATCCCTGCCTGGATGAATTACAGTTGCTGTTTCAGGGGAGCCCTAGGCAGGGATAGAGATACTGACAGCCCCTGCCTGGATGAATGATAGTTTGTATTAGGGTAGTAATAGAGATAGTTACTGCAATGCAGCTGCAAGTTGCAGAAAGGAAAACTGTTACTTATCAATATGCCCCTAACAACTATTTGGGCTATTTGGTATTTGAACTCCATGTCATTAGAGTTACAGATGTATGACTGGGAAGAACAATTTCCGTGATCTATATCTGAAATAGGGAATTGATATCAGACTTCTGTTGTAGCTATGGATTTTCCATAATAAACCCCTTTGAACAAAAGACCTTGCATACCTCTCAACTGTACAGATTTTCGCCTCATATTTTTGGACCATTTTTCATAAAATTGTGGTTTTCTGGCAAATTAGTGGCAAATTATTAAAGATTGAAGTTAGAAAATATGACATACATTTCAGTTTCAGACTTCACGCCCTTCAGAAAATTCATGCTAATGCAAAACCTGCTATTCTATCAACTTTCTAAGTTTGTAAGAGCAATATTTAAAAATTGTCCCTATTTTTGGACCTTTGTCCTACTTTTCTTTATTAATGGCTTTGTTCAGATTTCTTGCTCTAAGAGGTTGAGAGGTATGATACCTTGTGCTAAACGTACATGACTGACTTTATAATCATGTCAGTGGAATTAAGGCCATATGATTTGACCTTTCAGGTAAAGATATGAACTGTTATCCTATGTCATCAGATCTGGGGCCATGCATTCTAGGAACTCAGATCAAGAGAGATGATGTAATCAGCTATCAAATGACCACTTCTTTGACATGAGGTATGTCAGATCATAGTTGGAGTGTCAGCTTCACAGACCTGTGAGAAAAAATACATTGAGAGGGTGTCATCAGTGCCTAGGAGGTGTTTCAGCTTAGGATGAGTTCAACCTCAATGGATGAGGCTGGGGAGGCAGAGTTTGAATAGAGCCTTTTCAAGATCTCCATTGTTGAGATGACAGAATGGACCTGTGGCAGAAAGGCAAGTGGTATTTATCATGATAACCGTAGGTCCTCTTTGTGGACACTACAGGTGAAGAAAGTTTTAAAGTTAAAGAAACAGACAATTGTGCATTGTTAGATAGGTTGGCGTCTCCATATTGGACTAATAGACACCTACTTATTTTAAACTTGTAAAAAATCAACATAGTCATGCAAGACATCCTTGTTATGACTCAGTATAATATATGAGAGAGAGCTCTATGCATGTGTAACAGATTCTGAATGCCTTTACTCTTTGGTTTTATACTGCAGGTTTGTCTTACCCTGCATTAGCATATGCAAAAAAAAAATGAAATGTTAATATGAAACAGTATGACACATAGGAGATATTCCAGGTGCAGTTAACCATTAACAAGACCCCTATTCAATCATAGATAGCTACAGTCTCCCAACTTTGACTCAAGATGCCCACTTCACCTATCTGCACCTCTTTGAATCTATCAGGATTCAACCCTTTATCCTGATCCTGGACGACTTTAATTATCCAACCATACACTAGAAGAACTACTCATGCCAAAACACAAATGCCCAGAGATGCCTTGATTTCATCAATGCAAATGCCTTGCACCAGCTGGTTGACATCCCCACAAGAGGTGATAATATTTTGGACTTGGTATTACACAACATGAGTAAACACTGCAGCATCCCTACAGTGTCATCCTCCCTGGTAAGATCCGATCACAAAGTGGTCACTTTCGAAGCCACCATCTCCCATGACACCCCCCCCCCCCCAGCTAGGGTCAAACAAAAAAACTTCTCCAAAGCTGATTACAACCTCCTGAGGGATGGTATAAACAGTTTCATAGCCCCCTCCCCCTCCATAGGAACTGGCACATATGTCCAAAACTACACCAAAGTACTATACAAGCATTTATATAGCTACATGGAATCAGAATTACCAGACAGGATAAAATGATCCTCCTCAAGGAAGAGTAAACCTGTCTAGTGGACATCTGCAATAAATAAACTCTATAATAAAAGGGAAAAATGTTGTCCAGGACCAAGAAGGAGCAGATGCCTAACTGGAATCAATATCTCCTTAGCCTGAACAAGCAAATAAGAGCACTAGTAAAATCCTCCAAAGCAAACTTTAAGCCCAAATTGGCCACATCAACTAAAGACAGTCATAAGGACTTCTTCACATATGTCCACAATCTCAAAGGAAGCAATCAGATCTGCTCAGAACTGGTGGTCAAGGACACCACATACACAAACGCAGTAGATATAGCCCACCTGCTGGCAGACAAGTTCGGTGAAAACTTCACCCCTTTGTTCCCCCATCAGTAAATCAGGACATCCTAGCACCTGCCCCCTCCCCTTATCTCTAGGGAGCAAGTCATTACTGCCCTTTCAAAGACAAAAAATACAGCCTCCATGGGACCCAATAACATCCCAGGCTGCATCCTACATGAACTCAGACATGAACTTGCAGCACCATTAGGCACCCAAGTCAATCAAAGCCTGAGTACCAGCTTCATCTCAGCCGAGTGGAGGTCAGCCACTGTCTTCCCTTTGCACAAAGGTGAAGCTTCCACCAATCCAGGAAATTATAGACCCATTAGCCTACCTAGCTTGATCTGCAAGGCCATGGAATGGATTATCATGGACCTTATTAAAAAGGACATTGGCAACCTCCAAACACTTGATCCCACACTGTTATGTTTGGTCAAGAGGGAGGTCATGTCTGTTAAATTTGGTCAACTTCTTTGAGACAGTCACTAAAGCCATGGATGAGGGGAAGATGGTGCACACCACCTAACTTGACCTGACCAAAGTCTTTCATACTATTCTTCACTTGGGTATAACAGTTAAACTCTGTCAACTAGGCATCAATCCATATGTTACCAGATGGGTAGCAAACTGGCTCAAGCAGTAGACCTGTAATGAGCGATGTACCTCAGGGATTGGTCTTGGGGCCTCTGTTGTTTGGGATATACTTTTCTGAGGTGCAGGCCAAAACCAGTGGGCTATGGATGACTAAGTCTGCAGATGTCTACAAGCTGGGCACTGTCATCAATTCCCCTAGTGATGTGGACATCCTCCAAGAGGGTCTCATCCAAACAAATGACTAGTGCCAGAAACATGGCCTCAAATTGAATGCCAAAAATGCATCATCATCCCCTTTGGGGAGAGTGACATCCCCACAAATTATCACATTAATAACAAGGTCCTAAGCATGCAATCAGTTGTGAGGGACTTGGGCACACAGGTTTATAGCAAACTGAGGTTTGACCATCATATTGCCTCTGTTGTACAGAAAGCTTTCTACATGGCCCACCTCATTAGTAAGGGTATCTCATCCAGGAACAAGGAGGTCATAACATCCCTGTATTCTTCCCTTATAAGACCTATTGTTGAGTACAATGCCCTTTTTGGGATGTACCTCACAAAGCACATGCAGCACAGATGATCCTCACGAGGAGAATCCAAGGCCTCAAACATCTACCCTACACAGATAGGCTAAAAGCCCTGTCCCTCTACTCCATCTCATACATACTCCTCAGAGGTGACCTCTGTCTGGCACACAAAGCAATTTCAGACCCCACCTTGATGGGACTGCTGCATATCCTCAAGTCAAGCTCCACTCGAATAACCAGCATGCCAACCTCAGCCTGGTCTGTGACATCAATAGGACTTGTTGGCAGGACAGATTTGTGTCCCAGAGACTCTCCCTTCTGTGGTATAGACTCTCTCTCCATGTTAGGCAGAGTACTTCATTAAACCCTTTTTAAGAGCAACCTGGATAACTGGATGGGAAACAGAAAATACACCCCTGGGATTCCACCTCTGTCCCTCCTGGACAGGGGCACCGGGTGCTGACTTGTCAGAACATGGGGTATGTTTTTGACTAGGCTTGTAAGGACATCAGGGCCAATAATCTAGTAACTTTCTATGATCCTATGAACAGTTGGAGTTAAGGCAGTAAATTCCTTAATTACTACAGAGTGAAAAAGGATTTTTGCACTGCTTATATTTGTATTCACATGTAAGTAGCTTTTGACTCAATAGCTCCACACTAAATATTACAGTTTGTGCCTCTGGCTAGTTTAAATTACACATTTATCTTACTACCTGTCAATATTTCTTGCCAACAGTCTGATTTTCATTCAAATCTCATTGATTGTGCATCTTCAGACTTCACTGTATATATTATTTCTCTCTTCAGAACTGTTAGCTTTCAGTGTTTCTTGCCATAATTGCTGTTTAACAACATGCAGATCCTTCAAAACACACTTTGTTTCTGATTATGCACAAGAAAGATACTTAGTATCCACTAAATCCAAATCTGCTGGCTCAAAGTGGGCTAGACAAGCATTTCCAACAAGATGCTGATATGACGTCTGGTGCCTGTAAGGACAGGATATCCTTAAGAAAATTTTAACTGCTGAAGTCACTGCAAGCTGTAGAAATACTGGAATGCAAACTGATATTGAAGAAATGTGTGTTAATACAAGAGAGCACTATACTGGCTTAATAGAGTTTATTGAAATGGTCTACAGGCATTGTAAATTAACAGCTTGGGGGGATGCAGACATCTGGATAATCTCTAAACTATAAATCATATCTTGTGATTTCATATTGTGAATATTTCCTACTAAGGCTTAAAGCAGAAGAAAACATAAAAATTCTACAGTCACCATCCGCAGAATAAATTAGATACAAATTCTTTAGCTTCTTGTGGCAGTAACGGCTCCTAACATGTTTGGCCAAAGGAATACAATATACCCAACTCTCCTAGTCCCTATGGTCCTTTCTTCTGCTGGTAGTAAGCATGTAGCAGCAATGTTTGACCACAAAATAAGACTGATAACTGCAAAGAAAGAACCATTTCAACAACGGTATATACACCAATATCTGCATACATGAAAGGAATACATTCCAGTAAAAGCAAATTTAATCATGTGTATTAAACACCGAGAGGAAGATGCATGTAATTTTGAGGCTAAGTGCATGATTAACTCTCTAAGAATTTGTTTGGTCCAATCCTTGCTTTAGAACTGAATAACAACATGTCATGTGATAATCAGCAAACTTGGTAAGGCATATTCCCTAGATATCAGCTTTAATGATATACAAGTATATACCTAACAGCAGAGGCTCCAGGAAAGAGCCCTGTGGAATGAGACTGTGGAATTCTTCTGTCTAGGGCAAATACCCATGACTATAATTGTATGGGTTTTGTCAGACAGACAAGTACGTGTCCAGTGAATCATGCAGGGCTTAATGTTACATTGGAAGAGCCTGTCAATAATCCTAACATGGATGACAGTGTTGTATGCCCTGGCAAGGTCCAGATAAGCAGTGGAGACTGCATCATGCTTATCAGTTACCTCAGTAACCTTTTCAAAGAACTTAAACAAGTTGAGCAGACATGATCTGCCTTTTACAAAGTTAAACTGGTGAGTACCCAAGGCATATAAGATCATCAATATATATTTTTTATTTGGTGAGGTACATTGTAGTTCACAGCCTTGCAATTAATACTAGTGAGTCTAATGTGCCTCTACTTTTCTGGGTCAGTAAAGGGACCAAGGATACTACAACAGAGGTTCTGCATGTCTCAGGGATGGAACCGGAGAAGACACTCAGGCTGAGGTCAGTAAAGGGACCAAGGGCACCACAACAGAGGTTATCCATGTCTTAGGGATGTAACCAGAGAAGACACTCAGGCTGAGGTCAGTGAAGGGACCAAGGGCACCACAAAAGAGGTTATCCACACCTCAGGGATAGAACTGGAGAAGACATTCAGGCTGAAGTCAGTAAAGGGACCAAGGGCACCACAACAGAGGTTCTTCATGTCTCGAGGATGGAACCAGAGAAGACACTCTGGCTGAAGAGCTGACGGAAAGCTTTTGCTGGAGAGACATTGATGCTTCTCAGCAGATCTCCGGGGATTTTGTCAGGATTCATAGAACTGGTGTATGTAGTAATAGAAGGGCAAAGCAGACTTAGCCCAGAGTGATTCCAGGAGGAGAAGTATGGGGGGGGGGATTGAGGACAAAGGTGGAAGGTGGAAGAGAATTTGTCTGCAGCAATATTAACAACGCCCCTTGGGGTTAAAGAAAATGATATAATTAGGGTTAAGTTTATTACAAAATTGCTAGTTAACCTTCATAATACCACTAAAGAAGGACTTATACTTATGATTTGAATTAGTTGCAACCTCAAGTTCATAGTCATCCTTGCATTTCCTAATAGTAAGTTTCAGGGATTGATTTAACAGCATTAAACTGCCATATAACAATGAAGTGGACATCTTTCAGAGATGATTAGGAACTAATAATTTTTCTTATCCAGTTTGCTGATATAGTGTTCCTCCATATGGGTTTAGTTATAAACATGCCATTATTTCAGACTGGCAGAGATGCTGCAATGCATCTAAGTGGGGTTAAATCAGGGAGCACTCAGCTGCCTCAGGTACAAGGTTTTCTGGGGAGCTATACCCTTCATGGTTATCAGTAACATCTATAAGTAAGAAGTAAATAGTCTGTGAGTAATTCCAAAATGCAAAGGTATTATTACGGAGTCACAAAGCATCAACATACATTTGACAGCACTTCAGAAAACAATACTTTTTTTTAAAAAATAACTGTTTTTTAATAAACCTTTGTATCAGATGAATGAGACTTCCAATCTAAGGCATTTGTTGCAAGATAAAGGAAGAGAGGTTGCAGCAACTAACATGGGCAGACATATTCTAGGCTACATGCAGGGGCATCTGCTTGAGATGGTGGTAGCTCAGATGGATATAAAAATCCTACATCACTTATCAAAAAGAGTACAGGAAGTTCCCTGATGCCTTGGCCAAATTGCCCCAGAAGAATAAATACAAACTCAGGGCTTCCCTAAAAAGAGGTCACCATCCTAGTAGTACTAACCTGGTCAGCAAAAGATAGATAGATAGATAGATAGATAGATAGATAGATAGATAGATAGATAGATAGATAGATAGATAGATAGATAGATAGATAGATAGAGACAGAGCTTTTTTGAGGCAGTACGTACTCGTACAGCATACTGTCACCTCTGCTGCCCTGTTTCTTTAAAAATTAAAAAAAACCTGTCTTTTTAAGGGCATTTTTCTTTAAGAATGTCCTTTGCATTGGGTCATACCATCTGTGTGATGTGTGACCAACCATTTACGTCTTCCTCGTCTGCACACGTGGAATTTGAATTCCTGAAGCTGTTTGGACTGTGGACTGTGGACCGCGACCAGATGACAGGTGAGTGGTAGATTTAGTTAATCCTGTGAGAGCTGTTATTTTACTTTTCAGAATGCCATGCTGAAGCTTCAGATATGGTAGAATATTTTAGAGTGGTCTGGAAGAGTTTGAGGCTCAGTAAAACTGGATGAACTGCATGGGTTGTTTAAATGCATAAATTCATCAGTTCCTTTTTTAACTCACACCAGCATATGATGTAACTAGTGGTTAGCAACATTGTGAATTGGTCACAGATTGAAGAAGAAATGCCTTTTTTCTGTGTGGTGTACATACCCCATTCCAGTTGTTTACAACACTGGCATCTGGAAAGATCTGTATTGGAAAAAAATCTTGGCGTAAGCATGTGTGTAATTTTTCGTTGTCCGTATTATTGTTGTTATCATGAGTGCCTAAGCAAGTTTCTAAGGCATAGCTACACGACTAGCACCCCCCCCCCCCAAATATTGTAGTACCCTTATGCATTTGTGTACCTTTTGCCTTCTAGTCTCAAAAAAAAATGGTTGTTTTACAGCAGAGTTCTTTTTATTCTTATATAATAATGAATTGTAATGAACTCAGGCACCCATATATACAACCTTGTTATAAGCTTTGATAAAAAGTCTCATTAGCTTTTAAAGTGTTCATATCTGTTTTGTCTTCTTAAAAGGATTTTGTTTAAAGTGCTCTTTTGTTATAAATGTTTTTAGTATGGAGAAACAACATTAGATGTCTTGTTTATTGGTTCTGTGGCCACCATATCATAATGCACCTTTCTCATTTTTTAGTTGTCCATGCAGCTGAATTAAAAATTCAAGTTTCTTTAGGTCTTTTAACGAAGAACAGTGCACAACATACTTGCAAAATATCTAAACTGAAGCTATCCATTTGATTACAAAGTAGGTAATTCTTAGTATATCTTTGTATAGGAAAACATATGTTTGAGAAGCACTGTAAATGTTGTCATCATATCTTTTAAAGTAGTTTTACATTTAGTTTTTATAAAATTGTGAACTGGAAGGTAATACCAGTAATCTTGTCTTGAGTTCATGAAAGCTTTTAATTTTTGTTTTACCCAGTGTGTGTATGTGACAGTCAGTTAAGACAGTATATCGTACCTTGAAATTCCAAACAGAAGAATAAACAGTCAACAATTGTTTGGTATTATCTGTTCTGAAATCAGGCAATTTAAATGTAACTTGTTAAATAAGGTCATAATCTGAAAAGATTATAGGAAGCCTTGATATAAATAAGTTGAATATTAATTTACATTTTGCAATACTGGTTCACATTCTGCTACTATGATAAGGATAGAAAATTGAACTAGTATAGAATTCAGCTTTCAGAATACGTAATTTCTTATGTACTACAGAAAATACAAAATGGAAAGTATGATTCATTTTTCAATTTCTCTTCACAGATGTCTAATAACTGTGCCTGTAGACTGCCAAAGGCTGTTATTAAAATATTTAAAATGCAAAAGAAAGTTACAATCAGATAGATGGCATTTTGGATTGAATAATGTAAAATAACTGTAGTCACAGAAGTTTTAATGCTAAGTCTGTTTTCATTTTGAGACTGTATTGCTTTGTTTAGCAAACATCTATCAGTGTTTGTGCTGGAAATTTTGAAATAAAAGTTTTAAAGTAAATCCAGATATCTGTACCATTGTAGAAGTAAAGCAGAAAGCAGTATGCACACCGAGAGCTTTGAAAGTGATTATGGCAACTAGGGAGAAATAGCCAAAACAATGGCTGCATGGGGCGGGAGGCTGGGGGGGTGACCCAAATGCAACATATTAGTACCACCACCTGTTTGTTTATAATAAAAGCACTGGACAGACAGATGGATAGATACATAGATAGATAGATAGATAGATAGATAGATAGATAGATAGATAGATAGATAGATAGATAGATAAGATATATAATAACATTTCACAACAGCTATCCAAAGGCTGATTTCATACCCTGATACAGAGTTTTAATTACAGAGACAGCATTTTATTTCTGTCCTTAGTTATCATTCATTAACCAGGTACATGGGTTTGACATTTTTCAACCAGGACCAAAGTGGTAAGGTCAAGACTAAATAAAGCATATTTATCTTTTAGCCAGGTAACTATATCTATACTTATATCTGTATCTATATTTATAGCTATATATACCTATATATATCTATATCTAGCACACCACATCACCGACAATGGTAAGTAGCGCTGAACGGGATGTACTCCTATTTCTGCAATGTGGTGCAATTTTGGAGTTGGTATAATTAAGTAGGGCGTTTGAGGGGGCGCATCCCCCCACATGGGGGGTGCAGGGGGCTTGTCCCCTTGTAAATATATGTTTCTTGTTGTTTTTTAATTAATTGCGGAAACGGGAATACTTTCTGTTCCATAGTAGTTTTACTTACCTGTGTCGGTGATGTGTTGTGTTGGCGATGAGGTGTCGCTGAACTCGTCTTCGGGTAAGTGGCTTTTTGGGGATCTGATATGGATCCATATCTCTCTCTCTCTACATATATATATATATATATATATATATATATATATATATATATATATATACATATATACACACACACACACACACACACACACACACACACACACACACATACACCAATATATATGTATGTGGGTTCACTACTAAATATTGAAATTCCACAGTCCTGAGACTCGGAAAACACAGGATCAGAATCTCAAGATTCTGGAATCTCAAATCAAAAGAAAAAAAAAAAGGAAAACACAAAACCAACTATACTAATGCTTATGCAGGGAGGCAAGCCCCCCATGCACCCCCTACACCCCCTGCAACTTAAATATACCAATTCCGAGATCACACTACAGTGGCATGAATGGCAAAGTTCCCGTTCCACACTGTACAGCAATCTTTATTCACTATTTTTGAGATTCTGCAATCTCGAGATTCTGGTCATCAGTATTCAGAGTTTCAAGATTGTGGAATTTTAGTATTAGGTTCATAGGTTAATACTAGGCTATCTGCCCTAGGGCATTTATAAGCCTAGCCAGAGTGTGTTTGGCTTTCACCAGACATTTTAAATTAATTTTGCTATGCCCTTTTTCGAGGTTAGTATACTGTGCCTCTGTCTAACAGTGACACAGAAGTGATATCCGGGGTAAACCTATGATCTCCCATCCACTCATCAAGATTCCTCTTGAAGAGAGTCAATGAGGGACTCTGCCTAACCTGGACTGGGATTTTATTCCAGAGTGAAGGGAGCCTCTGGGTTATGAATCTGTCCCTCCAGCATGTCCTATTTATTTCAGTGCTGAGGTTCAAGTCTCTCACGCACGTAGCTCGATGGGATTTGGATTTTCTGAGATGTAGCATGTCCATTAATTCTGGGTTGGACATGGCTTTATATGTCAGGCACAGATCACCTCTGAGCAGGCAGTATGCCACTGAGTAGAGCTGGAGTTTCTTTAACCGGGCAGCATATGGCATCTGTTTGAGCCCTTTGATCCTCTTGGTGAGGTACTTTTGGGGTCTTTCCAGTTACTGCAGGTGTCTGGTAAGGTACATCCCAAAAGGGGCATTGTACTCAATTATGGGCCTGATGAAGGATGAGTAAAGAGGCACGATGACTTCCCCTGATCTAGATGTGAATCGCTTTATGATTAGGTGGGCTATATAAAATGTTTTTCTAACCACTTTGGCCACGTGGTTGTCAAATGAGAGATTGCTATCAACTTGGGCCCCCAGGTCCCTAATTACTTCTTCTGTACTTAATGGATTACCACCTATGTGGTAATTTGTGGGCACTTTGTTTTTGCCAAAGGGGATGACTATACACTTTTTGGCGTTTAGCTTGAGGCCATGGCTCTGGCACCAGTTGTCTGTTTCTATGAGGCCCTTTTGGAGGATGCTTGTGTCAGCTGGAGAGTTGATTATGGCGCCCAGTTTGCAGTCATCTGCGAACTTGGTCAGCCACAGTCCTTCCGTGTTGGCCTGTACCTCCGAGAAATATATACTGAACAAGAGAGGTCCCAGGACTGAGCCTTGTGGGATGCCACTTGTAACTGGTTTGGAGTCTGACATGGCTCCAGCAATTCTAACAATGTGGGTTCTGTCCTTGAGCCAGTTTGCAACCCATCTAGTGACATAGGGGTTTATATTTAAGCTGGTGAGCTTATCTATCATGCCCGAGTGTGGTATTGTATCGAAGGCTTTTGCAAGGTCCAGGTAGGCTGTGTGGACCACCTTTCCCTCATCAATGGCATTGGTGACTGTTTCAAAGAAATCTACTAGGTTTAAGAGGCAGGATCTGCACTTAACAAAGCCGAACTGGGTAGGATCCAGTGTCTGCAGGTCCCCAATATCTTTATTTATGAGGTCCAAGCTTCCAAGACACTAGGGATCATTGCCTGATCCTCTAACCCAGTAGCATAGCTATGGCAGGGTGAGATGGGCAACTGTCCTGGGTGCAAAGTGTGGGGGTGGCACGACTGACATATCCCGATTGCTCTTTAATAAATACCAGCTTTTTAAGGACGGTATTACATTTACAAACAAACCTGAGCACTGTAGCTCTCCCTGTGTGGTCTAAACTGTAGCAAGCAAGCAGTTTGCTACAGTTGAAAACATTTTAATTATTTATTTATTTTTTTAATTAAAACCTAGCAAGTGCTTGCTGCATCGTAGCAAGCAGTTTGATGCAGTTGGAAGCATTTCTTTCTTTTTTAAAATTAAAACATTGGTGTTGTAGCACTCCATACAGAGTGTAAACTGTAGCAAATGCTTGCTATATTGTAGTAAGCAGTCTGCTACAGTTTAAATGTAAAAACACATTTTTAATAAAACTTGAGCACTGTAGCATTCCGTGTAGAGTATAAACTGTAACATGTAGCAAGCAGTTTGCTACAATTTAAAGATAAAAATAGCATTTTTTTAATTAAAACCAGAATGCTGTAGCTCTTGTTCAGGTACCTGATCATGGGCCTGTTTTTTTTTTTTGGCTCTTCACTTGAAGAAGGGGTGGAGACCTAGCTCACTAGACTGGCAGAAAGATCTAGTTGAGCCAGTTACACCTCTACTCTAACCCTGAGGCCATATATCTAGAATTTAAAACTACACGATGATAGTGACCCTGAGGTATCCCACTAAGTAATTCCCATTAATTATCATCGCAATTATTTGTCTGCCTACTTCAGCCTCATTAACTTGCCCTCTACTCTGTCCATAAGTAAGTGTCCTTAAACTGTCCTTCTTTCTCTCTGCCCCTGCACCTCAGTTACTATGTTACAGAACCCTCACCCACCAATGCATGACACTGGTTGCATTCCTGTTAGATGGACTGTAGTACCATGACAGCCCATCCACACTGAGGTGGCTGTGGTGAAAGCACTGGTAGAGCTTAACACTAAAGAGTTGAAGAGTTAAGGCCCAACATGATTGTTCTGGATTGCAATTCATTTGTCTGTACAGCCACCATGAAAGAGTGTGGTCAGTTAAGAAGATAAAATTCCTGACCAACAAGCAGTATTTTAGGTTGCTAAGGGACAACTTAACTGCAAGGCACTCACTTTCAATCACTGCATAGCATTTCTCAGCATTCTGTACTTCCTGTTATGTAAAAGTGGGATATCCATCCCCCTCTACAACTTGAGATAAAACTAGACCTATGCCTACATCTGAGGTATCTGTGCATATCAAAAATACATAGAGAAAAATGGAGTCATTATATTGGTTCCAAGCATAATGTATATTTCATTTACTTAAAGAGTTGTTCACCTTCAATGTCCCATTTAAGTTTTAATAGACCATTACTCTAGGTAAGAGCAGTCAGGAGACAAGTTATAGTAGCAAAGTTAGAAATAAATTTCTGTTAGCAGACATCTAGGCCTCAGAAAATCATACACTGTTTCGGCTGGTGAGGGCTAACTTTTTATTACGGCAGATTTTTCTACTTCTGTTTTCACTATCTCTTGGCTAATTAACAGGATTGTGTCAGGCTCAGTTTGCATGTAGTTGAATTGCAGCCAATCCATTTTGATGTAGGAAATTAAAAACAACTTAAAGTATAGAGAGCTTGGCTTTCTAAGTCATCTATAGAGGGGCACTGATTTCCTGTTGGTCTCAGACTGGGCAGTAAGTATGTGACTTCACTGAGTGGGCTGGCTGTAGTTTTGGTGAGAACCTCTTCAGGGTCTTTGTGCAGTTTGGATTCTATTGCATCCAATTGCTGTAGGTTCCATCCAGGGTGTCTTGCAAGAGAAGACTAAAGACTATAACAAATCTAATTAATCCATTAACATCTGGGTTAATATGACTTCTCAAGAAATAGCTTGGGATTAGTGCTTCTCTTCCAGTGAGAAAAGGAGTGAAGGATGCTGCATGCAGGTCTACTGAGACCAGCACTATCTCTACTACCAACCAGATAGTACCTCCAGTAATCAACTCCAAACCTCAAAGGCAGACAGATAGTACCTCCAGTAAACAACTCCAAACCTCAGAGGCAGACAGATAGTACCTCCAATAATCAACTCCAAACCTTAGAGGCAGACAGATAGTACCTCCAGTAAACAACTCCAAACCTCAGAGGTACTTCTCACTCTTTAGCCCATATTAGTAAGCACCTGCAACCATGGAAATGCACTTTCTAATGGTCTCTGTAGCCAGCTTGGTTGAAATGGGCATACTGACACAACATAGCAATTGTCTGATGTTAACTGACAACCACCTACTACTTAAACAAGCTAACAGAGTGCATGAGAGATGTAGTTATACAATGTTAGCAGAGGGAAAATTCTCATGTAAAGCAACCACAAATAGAAAACAGGCTGTCAATGAGACGCACTATACCACACTATACCTATCACATGCAATACAGACCAAATGCTTGGCGCTATACGTAATGGAGCTCTTAAAAGTAAACTCTCTAAACCACAAAGTTCTCCTAAATCTAACCTAAGAAACAAATACTCTCAGCAACCTTGCAAACACTCAACTCAGGCAGCACCCACCATGAAATATGCATATAAGGCTTTCAGCACCTCATATCAAAAGCCCAAAAAGCAAACCTCCATAGAACTTCGTAGTGATAGATAAATGCATGATGAGACACTCACATACTCCTCAGCAGGCTGTGTAAGAACATTGTCATGGTTCGTTGTAGCCCTCAGCAGGCTGTGTAAGGACATTGTCATGGTTCGTTGTAGCCCTCAGCAGGCTGTGTAAGGACATTGTCATGGTTCGTTGTAGCCCTCAACAGGCTGTGTAAGGACATTGTCATGGTTCATAGTAGCCCTCAGCAGGCTGTGTAAGGACATTGTCATGGTTCGTTGTAGCCCTCAGCAGGCTGTGTAAGGACATTGTCATGGTTCGTTGTAGCCCTCAGCAGGCTGTGTAAGGACATTGTCATGGTTCGTTGTAGCCCTCAGCAGGCTGTGTAAGGACATTGTCATAGTTCGTTGTAGCCCTCAGCAGGCTGTGTAAGGACATTGTCATGGTTCGTTGTAGCCCTCAGCAGGCTGTGTAAGGACATTGTCATGGTTCATTGTAGCCCTCAGCAGGCTGTATAAGGACATTGTCATGGTTCGTTGTAGCCCTCAGCAGGCTGTGTAAGGACATTGTCCCGGTTCGTTATAGATGGGGTGCCAGGATTTGTCACATCATGCATGTACTCAAGTCTTTCCACCAATGGTACAAATAGGAGAAAATGACTTGACACATACCTTCCTGGACTACCGCAATGCAAACAAAAGATTTTTGGGCATAACAATTTCCTTAGCTTCTGGTGTCCTTCAAGTGGATCCAATATCTATATAAATGGATATGTATCACTTCACCTAAAACTCATTTCACCTAAACTCAATTCACCTAAACCAAGTCACCTAAAGCTATTTCACCTAAAACTCATTTCACTGACAAGTAGTACAATAAGGCAAATCAGAGGTATATGTCCTTTTCCCCACTGTAGTGCGATCCTAGTGTTAGTATATATAGTTGGAGGTGCAGCCCCCCATTAGGGGTGTGGTGTGCAGCCCCCCCATTGGGGGTGTGGGGGTGTAGCCCCCCTTATTTTGGTTTTATGTTGTCTGGTTTTGTTTTACATTATTTGGTAAAAGCCAACTAGGTGGGGGGATATACCCCCACATCCCCCCCTTACTATATATACTAACACCAGGATCGTACTGCAGTGGAGAAAAGGATATATACCTTTGATTTGCCTTATTATACTACTTGTCAGTGAAATGAGTTTTAGGTGAAATGAAGTTTAGGTGAGATATGGTCTTTGTGAAATGAGTTTAGGTGAAATGAGATTTAGGTGAAGTGATACGTACCTATATGTATATAGATATATATATATATATATATATATATATATATGTGTATATATATATATATATATATATATATATATATATATATATATATATATATATATATATATATATATGGTTCCTTCACAATCTTGAATTACTGAATACTCGAAATTCAGTAACTCGAGACTGTAAAGTCGAAAACCCATAAGCGCGAATCTGCATAAGTGCGAATTCAGATATTTCGAATTCAAGCTTATGCTTGTCAGCTACGGGATGAGAAGTGTGTGAGTCGGGATGTTTTACGGAAGTGAAGGTAAGTGAGTGTATGTGTGTGTTTTGTAAGTTGTGTGTGTGGGATAGGGTAGGGAGGTGGGAGTATGAGTGTGAGTGTTGGATGTGTCTGTATTTCTGTGTGTGTGCGAGGCACTGTAAAATGTCTGTGTGGTGTTTTTTATTTTGTGTATTAGTGCAATCGCAGAGTTAGAATATATAAGTAGGGGGGGTGTGGGGGGGCTTGCTCCCCCTGCGTACATGTAGTGTAGGGCTTGTAGTTTATGTGATGTGAGTTGTATGGTGTGCGTGTTGTGTGGTATATGTGTTCTGTATATTCGGGGTTTTTTGTTTTCATGCTTATGGGTTTCTGGATTTTTGTTGGTTCGACTTTACAGTCTCAATTTACTGAATTTCAAGCATTCAGTAATTCGAGATTGTGAATGGGAACCATATATCTATCTATCTATCTATCTATAGATATATATATATATATAAAATCTATCTATAGCTATATATCTACATATATATAACCTGCCTGGAAGGATATTATAGACTGTCCTAAATGGTTTACCAGGGATGGTCTACATCTATCTCTACAAGGCTTTTGTACATTGACTAAGGGCTTATCCACCCACATAGTGCCTTTTTTAGGCAATATCAGTCTTCAAAAGCTTCTGAATTAACAAAACCAAATCCAAATAACATGAAGACATCACTGCTCAATCTAATCTTGGAACTGCTCAATGTTGGGAGCCTGGACCTAAAGACTTAATTACCTGCAGGCATTGCTTATCCTGGAACTGCTCAATGTTGGGAGACTCAACCTAAAGACTTCATTACATGCAGGAATTGCTTATCCTGGAACTGCTCAGTGTTGGGAGACTCAACCTAAAGACTTCATTACCTGCAGACATTGCTTATCCTGGAACTGCTCAGTGTTGGGAGCCTCAATCTAAAGACTTCATTACCTGCAGGCATTGCTTATCCTGGAACTGCTCAGTATTAGGAGCTTCAATCTAAAGATTTCATTACTTGCATTGCTTACCCTGGAACTGCTCCAGTGTTTGGAGCCTCAGCCTAAAGACTTGATTACCTGCAGGCATTGCTTATCCTGGAACTGCTCAGTGTTGGGAGCCTCATCCTAAAGACTTCATTACCTACAGGCATTGCTTATCCTGGAATGCATCAATATATGCATCACCATGTCGACCTGGTTCTTGGAGCTTCAAGACCACTGAGATCACTCCTTCAGTGCACAGGTTCAACACCTACCACACATTCAAGCCCACTGCACTAAATGAAGGCACTAAAGATGCACTGTTTCTATATTCATAAAACAAAGTCTTACCTCCAGGCTCATTAGACAGGATGATGACCTAGAACTCCTTCACATCTAACTTTTCATTAACAAAACCTTTTATCACATCATAGCTAACTAACTATAGAACCCCCTCTTTGTTCCGTAACTCCTACCTGCCTAGTATGGACTCCCTAAGCCAGACATAATTTTCCTGGGGGACTTCAACTACACCTCCATCAACTCGGAGATGTATGCATCCTATAACATGTATGCCCAAAGATTTCTGGACTGCATCAGTACAAACTTTTCTAGAACAGTTAGTCAGCACCCCAAACAAGGGATACAAAATTGTGGAATTTATTTTCACCAATATGGAACATCACTGTTTCTTACCAGTTGTAACTTCCTCCCTTGCCAGAACTGACCATAAATCAGCTCAGTTAACCATTAGAAACCTCTATAGGGATGAATAGGTATGACCAGCCTCTTTTGTAAGGCTATCGAGAGAATCACTGTGGAATTAATAAAGGACATAGGTAACCTACAAACTCTAAATCCAAGCCAGGTCAATTTTGCAAGGGCAGATCCGGTCTGCGTAACCTGGCTGACTTCTTCAAGAATTATGTATGTGTGTACGTATGTATGTATGTATGTATGTATGTATGTATGCATGTATGTATTTTACATTTGGTTACTGGGAAAGTCTGACTCCACAAATAACATTTACACAGACAATTATAGTTTACAATTGAAGTTCATACAGTACATTTAAGATAAGTAGCATTATTTAACATATGATAAAAATTTATATAGTAGCATCAACAATTAGAACTCGTAGTTTCATCATGGAGTAGATTTTAAATTATTTCAGCTGCCATTGGGTACCGCAAAGGTAAGATGCAGATAGGTCTAATTATAAGAACTTTGAGGAGAAAATTGGGGGGGTGAAAGTATAATAGATGAGCACAGAGAAGGAGATAGAGTGTAGGAAGGGGGGGGGCTCTAGTATTAGCCTGGACTGTCACATTTGCAGAGCCATGAGTTCAACAAATGTGATTTTAAGGGCTTTTTAAATTCAAGTATGTAAGCTGTGGCTGTGATGGGGGGGGGGGTTGTTCCAGTTTTTGGCTATTGTGCTAGAGTAGAGGGATGAACCTGTTGGATTGTTATCTTTAGTTACTTTGAGGAGAACTTTGTTAGTGAAGCTTAGTTGTCTGGTACAAGAGTATGGAAGTATCAGGTCTCGTAGTGAAGGGGATTTGTCAGGATAATATAGAAGAAGGTTACTGAAACAATGGATGAGGGAAAATCAGTATACACCACATATGTAGACACTGCAAAGAGGTTTAGCACCATCCCACACTCAGGTATGATAAACTCTTCAAGCTAAATTTTAATCCCTACATAATTCAATGGATAACATACTGCCTCACAAACAGAACACAGGAAATTAGAGTGGGTGGCTCTACTTCCTTGAAAAGACTTGTCACTAGTGGTGTACTACAGTGTTAAGTCCTTGGGCCGTTTATGCCTTGAAGGTCAAAGCTAATGGAATGGGTTTGTAGCTGACCAGGTTTTTAGATGACTGGAAATTTGGTACCATCATAAACAAATAGCTGGTATCAAAACTATGGGCTAAAAATTGTATAACAGTTTCCTGTAGCAAACATGACATCCCCTGTAGCAATTACATTGAAAGCACCCCCGAAAATTGATTCAATAGTCATGGGCCTGGAAACCTATGCAGGCAACAAACTGTCCTTTGACCACCATGTATCTGATATTATAAGAAAGTCATTCTCATTGCACAGCTTATTAATAAGGGTATGATGTCTAGGTCCAGGGATGTGATCATTCCACTGCATTCAGCATGTATTACAAAAGTCAGTGAGTATAATGCCCCCTTCAGTATTCACCTGTCCAAACACTTAACACAGCTTGAATAACCACATGATTTCTCACCAAGAAAAACAAGGGCAAATATTATAAAAACTCTACTGACCATCTCAAAGCCTTGTCCCTCTTGTCAGTATTATAGAGGCCCCAGAGGAGCAATTTCTGCCTTATGTACAAAACCACAACAGACCCTATCCTTTCTAATCTACTGTACATCTGGAAGTCCAGTGGTGGAATAAACACCCCACTCAAGAGATGTTAATCTCTTCTGCAACATCAACAGAACATTTTCAAGGGATAGAAATATAACACAGATAATTCCTTTTCTTTGGAGTTATCTTTCTCTTCACATAAAGCAAAGTATCTCTTTTACTGTATTCATATGTAATCTGGATGAATGGATTGGAGACCACAGATTCACCCCTGGTTTAGTACCCTCATCCTTTATAGATAGGGGTAACATGTAAATGTTCTGCTCAGTTCCAGGTTATTTGTACTTAAATTACAGGGTCTAAAAACTTAATGGGAGTGCAGGGTTACGCTTCTGAGGATCCCCATGGACTAATAGCCCAGTACATTGTTATGAATCTATGAACGTTTTCTGCAGTCAGGGTGAACTTTTCTTCTGGAAAATTATACCTTCCAAATAGCACAATGCAAAACTACTTTTACATCAGGGTTTATCATGCAAAATGTTGTGAAGTCATGGAACAGACTGCTAATACAAGTAAGAAATTCATTAGACACATTCAAGACACCTTTAGATATTTGGTTTGGTTTGAATGTATATACTATGATCATGGAGTCTGTTTTTTGATGCTTTTAACCTTTATGCAGATTAACAGAGTATTATACTATGGCAAATGCATTTTGTAAAGTTTCTTTTGTCTAAACTGCATTCATAGAGGTTGCTTTTGTGAAGCTGTCTTATATGCTATGTGACAAGTTATATATTTTGTCATGGTTGCTTATAAAAAAGAATATGATCCTGATACTGTCCTGATTACAGAGGCAGCCTTTACTCATGATGACATCATAAATGAGAATACTGTCCTGATTACAGAGGCAGCCTATGCTCATGATGACATCATAAATGAAAATACTGTCCTGATTACAGAGGCAGCCTATACTCATGATGACATCATAAATGAGAATACTGTCCTGAATACAGAGGCACCCTATACTTATGATGACATCATAAATGAGAATACTGTCCTGATTACAGAGGCAGCCTAAACTCATGATGATGTCATCCTGCTTAATACAGCGACCCAGATATTCACCATTTTAACCTTTTTAACACAGACTTAAAGCTTGAGAATTGTCAGAAACCCTACCAAATTTTATTTATTTTATGTATGACATTCGATTACTGGGGAATTCTAACTGGGTAGTAGCCCATTTTCAGTGAAGGCCCAGGAGAAAAGCTCCAAAGTATTACAAAACATTTTAAAAATAATAATTTTACAGTCTTTAAATAAACAAAAAAAAAAAAACAAATACAGTTTAAATAATTATACGAAGTTAGACATAATATACAAGGTTGGCATAATGGTAGGGGTGAGAGGGTGGCATAATAGTTGAGGTGTTTACCTTACAGACATAAGGTGCAGGGCTTGATTCTCACATGGGGTAATTGACTAGGCTTAAAATGGTCTACACAGGCAGTCAGCTTAGTATCAGTCTTTGAACCTGTGAAGAACAGATACAAGGTATATAGCAATGATTTAATAGTTAGACAAATTTTAATCAGTTTATAGAGAAATTAAATGTAAGTTAGTATAATACAAACAGGAATTGCAATAGGAAATGAGGAAAAAAGCAGGCTTATGGTATATTTAGACAGATAGTCAGGGGAGAGAAACTGAAAGAAGAAAGGAATGAATTAAGAAGGGAGAGTAAGGGGATGTAAGGTATGAATACGTATGTTCATAATT